>NC_056741.1:265143658-265238658 GCF_019279795.1 Protopterus annectens | reverse complement strand
CAAAAATAAAATACCTGAACTCCAGGCCACAATAGCACACTACTCCCCAGACATAGTTGCTTTAACAGAAACCTGGCTAAATAAAAACATAGCTAACTCAGAAGTTCTCCTTACCAGCTACAATATCATTAGACAAGACAGACCACTTTGTAAAGGGGGTGGAACTGCCTTATTGTACAAGTCTAACTTAACTGTCCGTCAATTACCAAACTCCTACCCGTCTCCCAATAATTGGGACATACTTATCTCACAACTTCAACTTCACCCTAAAAAGGTCATCACCACAATTGTGATCTATATTCCACCTGGTAATATACCTGCTAGCCTTGAAGACTTCTTATCCTGGTGTTCTTCCACATACTCACAAGAAACCCTTATTCTGGGGAACTTCAACCTAGATTGGTTCACCTGTATTTCAGAACCACCAAGTAATCTAATAAATCTCCATGGCTACCAGCAGCTAGTCCAAATTCCAACTAGACTGGGTCCTAACTAACAACCCCACATTGTACCTCACACAGGCAGTCTCCCAGACACCTTAAGTGACCACACCATAATATACTTTATACGTAGTAGAACAAGCATATGCAAAACCACTAACTATATATCCACTAGAAACACAAAAAAAAAATCTCTCCGGAGGTCCTCAACACTTTACTCTGTAACTGTGACTGGACACCCCTAAAAACCCTCCCACTTGACCAGGCTGTAGCATATTTCAACAAAACATTTCTACAATACCTAGACACTGTCGCTCCATTGTGCAAAATCAAGGTTAGAACTTCTACAAACCCCTGGCTCAGTAAAGAAACCAAACAAATCCTCAAGTCCAGAGACACTGCATGGCTTTACTATCAAAAAAACAAAGAAACACAAAGCCTAACTAAGTACCAAGAACTGAGCAACCATGCAAAAAAATGCATTAAGCTGGACAAAAAATCCTACTACACAACATTACAAACTAAATACCAACACAACCCGCAAACATTTTGGAAAAATGTAAACCAGCTACTAAAATCCACCCAAAAAGCTACCCCCAAACCAACCACCCCTGACACTAAAGTTCCCATCGAAACACAATTCAACTCCCACTTTCTGAACTCAATTCTATCTTTAGTATCACAGGGCAGTTCCTTTCTCACTATCCTCCCCAACGCAAATAACACTAATACAAGCTTTACCCTCAAAACAGTTTCCACCACTTCAACCAAAAGCATGTTCTCCAAACTAAAAACCTCATCAACAGCAGACCTACTCCCCAGCTATTTCTTGAAACTCACAGCAGATGCTATTGCTAACCCAATCTCCACTCTCATAAACAAATCAGTTGTTGAAAACTATGTGCCCAAACTCTGGAAAATATCCTATGTTACACCCATACATAAAGGCGGGACCTCCACTGAACTTAATAACTACAGACCCATTGCTTTACTCTCCCCCCTGGCCAAAATCCTAGAAAAATGCATCCATACCCAGATGCTAAACTATCTCCTAGACACCAACATCCTGTCACCTACTATTGTTAAAATTAATATTTTTTTGTTTGTTCTCTCCACTGTAACTGTTTATGTGCCACATACCACTGTAAAAACATGTCTCTTGTAATTTGTGTGTATACTGATCATGTCTAAATAACTAAATGTGTCTGTAATTTTTCTTTGTGGAGCTTTTCTCCCTGGGCCTCTGCTGAAAAAGGGCCTTTTTGGCTCAGTCAGACACCCCTGGTTAACAAATGTAAAATAAAAATAAATAAAATAAACAAAATCAGTAGCAAAGCAGTACTCCAACCATGCAGTCCATGAAATAAGTCCACCATGAAATAAAGTAAAGTAAAATAGAATATCTATTTTGGCAAGCATTTTCACTTAGGAGCTTCTTCACAGCATCAAAACCAATGAACTGCATTAGTTTACTATATTTGCTTGGAAGTACCTGCATAGATATTTTCCGCAATGAAAAGACCGCCCCCCCCGCATAATATTTTCCTACCACTGGAGACTAGGGCAGATCATGAAGATATGAAGGGTAGAAAGAGGGCACTGGGAACCTGTTTTTGGGGGTGCACAGAAGTAATTGATTTTAGAAACTCCCTCCATAGTGTCCTGACACAAAGATTTCTGAGTACAAGTAGAAGTTAACAAGGAAATTAATTTTTAAGCCCTTGTCAAAGACAGGAAATTTCAAGGCTAAGTAAGGCCTTATTAGTTTTGATGATGCTGCCTGCCTAAAAGCAAAAACAAGTAAAACACCTATAGTAGGGATAATGAATGCTATAAAAGAAATAAGGGAATAGTCCATGCTGGTGTGAACGACCTGAGACGTACCTCCCTGGACTACATGAAAAGAGACATAGAGGAGCTCTCTGATTATGTAGCCCAGGCAGGTATGACCCTGACCCTGAGCAGTAGCCTTCCTTCACCAAGAATGATGCCACAACATAGAGACAAGATGATCAGCTTTAACAATTGGCTTAATTTCTGGTGTCATTCAAAGGGGATCCAGTGTCTGTCTGCCTGGGATGACATGCTTGACAAGCCACGCTGCTTCGCAAGGGACGGCTTGCACCTGTCACCCCTGGGATTCCGGATATTGGCTAAGGCTCTTGCCACCCCCATAGTGCCTTTTTAGGCAAGGCTCAAATTCTAAACCTACCACCCTAGAAAACAAATGGGAAGAAACTAAGGGTAATGCTGCTCAATGCCAGAAGTCTAAATCTCAAAATGCACGCACTCGAGGCCCTTCTCAGTATGGAGAACATTGATGTCTGTGCTGTAACTGAAACCTGATTCAAGGCTCCTGAGAGCACCCCGGCACTATCAGGTTTTACCTCATATCATGCGTTCCGGCCCCAAAACCCGGACCATACCACAAAAGGAGGGGGTGTATCCATATTCATCAAGGATACCCACACCTCCAGGTTGGTGGCAACGCACTAAGCATTGGAAACCATCCAGGTGCAATTAACCATAGGCAAAACTGCTCTACAATTTGTAGCATGCTACAGGCCACCCTCTCAAACTCAGGAACCCCACACAGCCTTCCTGAAGACACTGGAGGGTATAAATGTATCTCCAAACACCATTATATTGGGTGACTTCAACTACCCGAATATAGACTGGGAACATTACTCAAGCCCCAACTTTTTAGCCCAAAGGTTCCTGGAGTTCATAAATTCAAATGACATGGAACAACTAGTCACCGTTCCCACAAGAGGAGAAAATATACTAGATCTCATCAACACAAACATGGGGACAAAATGCTCCACACCGGAAGTATATCCCTCATTGGTGAGATCAGATCATAAACTAATCTCACTGGAAATTCACATCCTGCCCCCACCCCAAACAAAAAAGACCACAGTGAAGAACTTCTCTAAAGCAAACTTCACACTACTCAAGACTGGTGTGGTATCCTTCAAGGCCCCCGAGCCAGTGGAAACCACAACCCAAGCTGCGGAAGCCCTTACAAATGCCTTCTACGAACACCTCCAGGACTGCATGGATCAGGCAATCCCTAATAAAACCAAGACTCTTTCCACCATGGGCAAACGTCCAGTCTGGTGGACCCCAGCCATAAACAAACTTTACAATAAGAGGAGAAAGCTGTTACATGATAGAGCAAAATCCATAAAAGAGAAGACACCCTTGATCATTATTAGTAAAAAATACGAGCACTCATAAAATCATCCAAGGCCAACTTTGAGAGAAAAATTGCCATAGATTCAAAAGACAATCATAAGGCCTTCTTCAGCTATGTTAGAAACCTGGGTGGAATCTCCCAGATATGCTCAGAATTAGTCCAAAATGATACAAAAATCACTGAACCCACAGACATTGCCAACATACTGGCGGACAGGTTCAGTGCAAACTTCATCCCCCTCTCCCCCTGAAAGGAGAGATAACTATCCCAGCGGAGTGTAGCCTCCCAGACATCTCAAATGCGCAGGTAAAAGATGCTCTCTCTAAAGCTAAAAACACAGCATCAATGGGACCGGATGGTGTCCCCGGCTGTGTGCTACACGAACTCAATGAGGAACTAAACCCGCACATAAGGCAGCTGTTTAATCTTAGCCTTACCACAGGATACGTGCCCAAGGAGTGGCGTACGGCAACTGTGGTCCCACTCCACAAAGGCGGTGCCTCTACGGACCCTGGTAATTACCGCCCCATAAGCTTAACAAGCCTGGTCTGCAAAGCTATGGAGAGGATCACAATGGAACTCATAAACAAAGACATAGGGGACTTGCAGACATTGGACCCGACCCAGTTTGGCTTTGTCAAGGGCAGATCATGCCTTTTGAACTTGGTCGACTTCTTCGAAACAGTCACCAAGGCCATTGATGAGGGAAAGGCAGTCCATACAGCCTACCTTGACCTTGCAAAAGCTTTCGACACAATACCCCACTCAGGTATTATAGAGAAACTTACCAGCTTAAATGTAAACCCATATGTCACAAGATGGGTTGCAAACTGGCTAAAGGACAGAACCCACAGGGTCAGAGTTGCTGGCACCATGTCAGACTCCAAGCCAGTCACAAGTGGTGTCCCACAGGGCTCAGTCCTTGGCCCCCTGTTGTTCGGCATCTACTTCTCAGAAGTACAGACAAACATAGGAGGACTATGGCTGACAAAGTTTGCAGATGACTGCAAACTGGGCGTCATAGTGGAAAGTACATCGGACACAGATATCCTTCAGAGGGGTCTCACGGAAACTGATAGCTGGTGCCAGAGCCATGGCCTGAAGTTAAATGCCAAAAAATGTATAGTCATACCCTTCGGGAAAAACAAGGTAACCCCAAGCTACCATATAGGTGGCAATCCACTAAGCACAGAAGAGGTTATCAGGGACCTGGGGACCCAGGTTGACAGTGGCCTTTCTTTTGACACTCACATTGCTAAAGTGGTTAGAAAGACCTTCTACATTGCCCACCTGATCATGAAGGGATTCACATCCAGATCAAGTGAGGTCATTGTTCCCCTGTACTCTTCACTTATCAGACCAATGATCGAGTACAATGCCCCATTCGGGATGTATCTCACCCGACACCTGCAGCAATTGGAGAGACCCCAAAAGTTCCTCACCAAAAGGATAAAGGGATTCCAAAATCTGTCATATGCTGCCAGACTGAAGAAACTCCAGCTCTATTCAGTCGCATACCGTCTGCTCAGAGGTGACCTGTGCCTGACATACAAGGCCATGTCCAACCCGGAATTAATGGACATGCTCCACCTCAAAAAATCCAAATCTACCAGATCCACTAGAGCAAGCGACTTAAACCTTAGCACGGATATAAATAAGACATGCTGGAGGGATAGATTTGTCACTCAGAGACTCCCTATGCTGTGGAATAAAATCCCGGTCCATGTGAGGCAGAGCACCTCGCTGGCTCTGTTCAAGAGAAATCTTGACCGGTGGATGGGAGATCGTAGGTTTACCTCGGGAATCATCTCTGTGTCACTGCTGGACAGAGGCAAAACAAACTAATGGGCACAATATTTTTTAACATAAGGGGTGGCGTAAGCCACAAAACTTTGGGCTAGGCTTATAAATGCCTTAGGGCAGATAGCCTAGTATAAACCTATGAACCTATGAACCTAGGATGCATGATCTTTGAGAGAGAGTGAAAGTAAATCACATTTAAATAAATTGCATTTGAGGGATCAGTACCTGCAAATTAATTTTCAAGAGAAGTAATGGTTGGCAGGAATTTGATAAATGTGAATGAGCTAAAGATTGATAAAAAATGAAAAAAAGTGTTGTCAGAAAATAAATTTATAATATATGAAGTGTTAACATCAATGCTAACTGAAAGTGAATACTTGCGCATGATTACGTGTTATAACCTAAAGTGTGAAATATAAATGATTTTGTGTTATAAAAATGTTGTTGTGCAGTGTCATTCAACATTTGAACCTATATCAACTGTGTATCAGTGCCCCCTGCTTTGTTCTCCATCTTTTATAGCAGACATCTTTTTCTTCATACCAGAAACAAGCTCACACTGTGGAACTGACAGAGAATCCAGAAGAGATGGAGGGACAGTCAGTTTTTGATGTTTTTAGTCAGTTACCAAAGCTTCCAAGGCATCTCTAGCAGTCTTTACCAAGCTGCTAATTATGCTATATTTTCATAAAAAACAAGTAACCTTCATGCTGCATAAAATTCACTTGAGAAAGCTTACAGAAGTCCGGAACTCTTGTCCAGTTTAAAGCAGACCAAAATGCTATGCCTGTTTGTCCTTGCAAACTGCCATTTAAAGTGGGTTTATATTATTTTGCCGAAATTGTATTCTGGCGAACACCCATTCATTCATCCTTGTACAGCGAAAATCACTTCAGCAATTCACTGAATTTACCAAGGGCAAAGACATAGTTGGCCAACTACAGAACTTTGCCCTTTTCTCCACTGTAGTGTGATTTTGGGGTCTATGACACTGGACCAAAACCTGATTTTATCAAATGGCTTTTACAACTAAAATGCCGTTGATAGAAATCAGTTTTGTGAGATCACAGTACAGTGAAGATAGGAAAATTTGCCCTTCCCTCACTGTAGTGCGATCTTAGAGTTGGTATATATATTTAGCAGGGGGTGTAAAACTGATTTTTATCAACAATATTTTGAGTGTAAAAGCCGTTTGATGAAATCAGTTTTCAATCCAGTTTCATAGACCCTGATTTTAGAGTTAGCATATATACATTTGGGGGGGCAAAGCCCCCCAGTTGGGTGGGTCTGATTCACCTAGATGTTGGTCGGTTGTGCTATGGGCAATTATTTCCTTGCTCTTGGTAAATTAAGCAAATTGCTGAAGCAATTTTCGCTGAATAGGTTTGATGAATAGATGCTTACCGGAATAAAATTTTGGCGAACTAATATAGACCCTTTAAAGTTACCACTAAAGGGCAGATCCTGGTGACTATTGAACTTTCATCCATTGTTATAGGCTGTCCTACCTTAAGAACAAACATAGTATGAATTAGTGCAGAAACCAGTACTTTAGAGCATCTTGACCGAACATGACCTAAGAGATGATGACATCATTCAGGATTATAGCTAAGTCATATTCATTACCATTAAGCATAAATCTGAAACTGTGGTTACTGACCAGCATTACCTAAAAAGCCTGAAGAAATGCCACCATCATTTTTTCATAAAAATGATTGGCATCAAGTAGAAGGAGTGATGTTCTTGCACAAGTGGCCACAGTGAGACCAGTATCATCGGCACTGAAGGACAGATCTTCAGACATCAGTTCTGATAGACTGCAAAGTATTTTTGGTGTGGCACTCAGTTTTAAAAAAAAATTATTATTATTAGCTAAATGGCAGCCTGAGATCCTGTCAAAGCCAAAGGAAATGTGATGAAAACATTGAACATGTACCTCAAGAAAGCAGATATGTACATGACAATCTAGACAGTACTGAACACCAATCCCAATGGAGGCACAGTCTCCAAGGGATCATCATCATCCTCCTTTTTTTTCTATTCTCTACATGGAGTTGGGGTGTCATGTCAACTGTCACCTGCTCTCTTGATTCAGTGCCAATCCCCAATCTTCTTTAACAGTCAAGCCTATCACAGGTCTTCTCTCACACACTCCATCCATCTCTTTGTTGGACACCCAAGAGATATTGACATGCTTTGAAGACAATGCTATGAATTTTAAACTGAAGATAAACAGAATGAGAAGGAAAGGAAAACAACCCCAACCAACAGGCAGTGCTCCTACATGGAAAACTCGTGCAGCTGTTGTTGCTAGACCTGTTGTTGGGGTACATCAAGAACCTCCCATGATGCCTAGTAGAGTCTGCGCTTAAAATCAAAAGATTGTGTGTAAGTCAGCCCACCACGTGACCTGATCTATCATATTCCAAGATGTGATGTACAGCAAAGGTTGTGAAGGTATGTCACTCCTTAATTTCCTTTTCCAGATTTTAAAGCACTTTTCCGAATATGACTCCATGTGAAGCTAGTTTATCTGCAGAGTTGTTCTTGCTCCCTAGAATATAAAGCCATTATTTCCAGCCAGTCTTATAAATGCTCTTGTTTGGTACTGATTATTTTATCTTCCAACTTATCAGGTCTGTGTCATGCAGGTGGGTTTCCTGTGGGAATGCTAGGGCTGGAACATGTTTTTATATAGACTTATGTCAGTTCTCTTTAGCGGATTTCAAGTAGTTTTCCTTTTGCATTACTTTATTTTTCTACTGATACTCATTAAGATACTTTCTGGCTCTACTTCCTCCAGGATGCAGATTTCAGTATTTTGCTCTTCCCAGTCTTCCTACTGTTTATTTGGATTTAATTCTGTGGAGACATGCTTTTCACTCTTCCTACCATTTATTTGGATTTAATTCTGTGAAGACATGCTTTTCACTTCAGGAACACTTCCTGAATTACTATTATTATTATTTAATACCGCACACATTCACCTGTAAAACTTTCTTTGTTCTCTAAATTTTTTCCACCAATATTAACTTCTACCTACACCTCCAACAAACTAATCAACAAACACCACAAAAATTTTGGTCAGGGATAAACAAACTTCTTCAGCCAGGGCACTCAACTACTCCTGCCCCATTAGGTTTCAACCATAATAATTTCAACCAGATCCCTGATGCCTTTAATGAATACTTTACAGAAGCCATTCAAATCCTAGCCAATTCTGTACCCCCACCTACTGCTTCCCCACCACACACCTCCAAGACGACGTCTCCTACCTTTCATATACAACCTATTCCTACATCTCATATTCTTAAACTGCTTAAAAAACTGAAACCCTGCACTCCATCTGCAGATCGACTCCCATCTGAATACTTACAAATTGCCGCAAAAGCTATTCATTACCCCATATCTATACTTATTAACAGAACTATCTCTGAAGGCAAAATCCCTACCATTTGGAAAGTATCTCACATTATCCCACTATACAAAGGTGGATCTTCTATAGAGCTTTCAAACTTTTGCCCTATTGCCTTACTCTCCCCATTAGCTAAGATAATGTAAAAATGTATTCACAAACAACTACTCAACCACCTACTACAAAATAACCAACTAGCCAACTGCCAACATGGCTTCAGACCATTCCACAGTACAACGACTGCCCTTCTATCCTTCACGGACTCTATAAATAAAAATCGTAACAATAACTCCTTTTCCTCTGCACTATTTATTGACCTGTCAAAAGCCTTTGATATGGTTAACTTTAACTTACTTCTAGACAAACTAAAGTACCATTCTCTTGATCCACAAGCATTGCAATGGTTTAGGTGTTATCTTAAAAACAGACAGCAAGCAGTACTTTAGGATAATAATCTGTCTTCATTACTTCCAGTAAATATTGGAGTCCCGCAAGGCTCAATCTTAGGTCCCCTTCTTTTCTCCATATTTATTAACGACCTCCACATGGACATACCTCAAGCCATCTGCATTCAATATGCAGATGACTCGACCTTAATCTGTACTACTAAGAACATAGCCTCCCTCCAGTCCCTCACCCAAACTGTGTTCCAAAATGTGGAAAACTGGTTTATGAAACATTGCCTCCTCCTTAATCCCAAAAAAACAAAATTACTGCTTTTTACTCCAACTCACAAATCTTCCACACCATTCTTCTCTATAACCTCTAACAATGCTACTAACATTACCCCGGATACTACACCTGCCTACTAGGTGTTACAATTGACAGTCATCTTAACTATGATGATCATATTAACGCCACCATAAAATCTGTTAACAAAAAACTTGGTACTCTCTATAGAATCAAACCCTTCCTTACCCCCACAGCCAGGAAAACTATTGCCCAGACCCACCTCATTTCTACCCTTTTCTATGCCTCTGCTATATATACTAACCTATCTAAGAATAACATCTCCAAACTTTCTACCGGTTATAATAGCATAGCTAGATTCATTACATGTACACCCTTTAAAACTCGCCACTGTCTTAACCTCAAACTAGGATGGCTAGAATTGCAGAACCACATACTCTATCAACAGTTACTTATCACTCAAAAGATCCTATACCACCCCAATAATACCCCTATCCTCACTAATCTGATTTCACCATACAAAAATCTAGCTACACTGGATCCATGTCAGTACATCGACAGTTCAAAACAACGAAAGTCACTACTGCGAAACGAAAGCATCGACCGTTGAAAACATCGACAATACAGTCACGTAAAGTAAAGTAAAGTAAAGTCACAAAAACAAGTGCTAACATGGGTCCTGCAAGGGGGGAAGTAAAGGATATGATATTGTGGAGTTTAGTATGGGTACAGTATCATATCATATCCTTTACTTCCCCCTTGCAGGACCCATGTTAGCACTTGTTTTTGTGACTTTACTTTACGTGACTGTATTGTCGATGTTTTCAACGGTCGATGCTTTCGTTTCGCAGTAGTGACTTTCGTTGTTTTGAACTGTCGATGTACTGACATGGATCCGCTACACTATGTTCTGCTAATAAACTCCTGGTCTCCTTGATTAAGTCTAACAATAAAGCTGGTGACTCACTTTTTTCAAAACTACTGGCAAAAACTGGAATCAGCTCCCTCCTGAACTATCTAACCTACCGTCTACATCTCTATTCAAAAAACATATTAAAGAACATCTTAAAACTCAGTGGCTTTGTCCCTGTGCTAACCCAGGCTGAAATCTATTTCCCCTCCTACTCTTATCATTTTCCTCACCCCTCTAACTTAGACCTCTAACATAGGCCTCCTAATCATGCTTCTTTTTTTTCATAGTAAGAGAAAAAATTATAAGGACTTTACTCTGATGTGCTCAAACCCACTTTGTGATTAGTACATCTGCCATGCTTTACTTAAATAAACGTTTAGCATAATGTCTATATTCTATAATTACATTACTATATTTTTGCTTTTAACAAATGCTACCACTGTACTGTTTTCTTACATGTCCTAGTTATATATTGTTATATATTGTTAACTGTGTTTTACTGTTCATGCTTGGAGCTTTTCTCCCCGGGCCTCTACTGAAAATGGACATAAATCCAGTTAGAGTAGCCCGGTCAACAAATGTAAAATAAAATTAAATTAAATTAAATAAATAAATAAATAAATTACATGTCCTCCCTGTGGTCGCATGGGTTTCCTCCGGGTGCTCCGGTTTCCTCCCACATCCCAAAGACATGCAGTAGGTGGATTGGACACTCTAAATTGGCCTTAGGTGTGAGTGTGTGCCTTCTGTGGAAGGTTGGGCGCCAGTCTGGCAACTCAACACTGTAAATCCCCACTGCCAATCATGAGCGGACAGATGATCCACTGTGCTGACCCCTAACCGGGAAAAGCCGAAAGAAGAAGAAGAAAGAAGAAGACAAACCTTCTAAATGAAATCCATCTCACGATTTTATATTTCAGATTAATAGCCACTGTTCCTCATTTCCATTCAGCCTCTGCTAGTCTAGTACAATAAACTATAAATCTCATATTGCTGACTGCTTCTAAGGCTTCCTTTTAATCACTTCATTTGCTCTAAAACTCCACTCATTTTCCTTTCTGAATCTTAAAACATTTTACGCACTGGTGTCATTTGTTTTTGTTCATTCTTATGTGACAACAATCTTTTCTAATTTTCTAGTCTTTCATCATTTACTGTAAAAGAACGAAGGCCCTAGCTATTGTTTATTTTGTGGTAAGTACAGCATCTTGATATATTCTTCTAACTGCAGGTTATTAGCATGTGAGAAAGCATCTGATTATGAAGAGAACAGCTTTTCATGTCGGTTTATATGTCACAGGTTGTACAGCATATCTGTACCATTGACTTTATGGATTGTCGCCTTGTGGATAAATGCATAGAGGAAATATGTGCTCTCAGTAATATGTGAAGGGTCGTACAGGATAATCATTCTGCAGAACTATAGCCCCTTTCTTACAGTTCAGCTCATGAGGCCTTTGATTTACTATCACACCCACAGCTATACAAACAGCTTCAGAAGACTGACCTTCCCAGTGGCAGGATTGCACACAGGGAGAGGTCTCATCTGCAATGCCTGCAACATGGGTTTAATGCCCAAATGGTAGTTGGCAGGCTGGAGAAATGTACTGGAGTTGATGCTCATCTCATTTCTACCATGAAAATGCATTTTCTTGTTCTTCCTTCAAGCCTGCATTGGTGGCCAGATGGCTTGTAGTAAGCATATATTCCCATACAGAATTATCAGTAGACATCTGCAGTGGGCAAGTATACCCAGATTCACATCCATTTTACATTTTAATGTCATTGCATGTCAGATCCAAGAGGAAAAATAAACTAGCATGCAGAACATGGTGTTGTCAATGGGCAAACATGAGGGAATTTAAGGCTAATGGGAAGGAGCAAAAAAAAAAAATCATAGCTTCCTTTTGAAAAGAAGATTGAAAGAGAAAATTATGTACAACTCTTCTCCTTCTACATCTTCAGCACCTGGTGCCCATCTGACGCTAGAACTGTCTACACCTGCTTTTCTTTTACTTTATCTTAATTTACTAAAAAGTGAGAGTTTAGCCCTATACATTGCTGATTAGAATACCTGTAAAAGCACTACCCAGCTTCCTCAGGCTCTTCCTATAACCAGAAAATATCTGTTTACTAAGGACTTCCTAATCACTTCCACAAATGCTGGAGTAATTCCATAGCTGAAAGCTGCGCATAGTTTTAGCAATGTTATGTTTCCTAAACAAAAAGTCACTACCAGAATTTGTGTCTTTAAACCAGTTACAATATGCATTTCTCAATATTGCTTTAATCTCTGTTCAAATCCCATTCAAATACATATTAAACACACAATCTGTAGCTTTATTTCTCTGTCTGCTAAGTACACCACAGTCACGTCATTGGTAACGTTTTTGGTTGTCTGTTTCTCAAGATAAGTACTTATTTTGCTTATTTATTTATTTTCATACTGCTGTTTCAAGCCAAAGCCCTGTTATTACACAGTTTATTACACAACCCTAGAATCCTGCATGCCGGTTTTCCTCTTAAAACTCACTATCCAGTCTCATCAACAAACTATTTTCTTGCATCAAGGCCTGCCTTGTCCTTAGTCTCCATATCTGGTACAGCATCAGTCAATGCCCAAGATCTATTGTTTGTGAAAGAATTTTTTGTAATTCTCGGGCTGTGACTGACAAAGGTCCATTATGGCTAGGACCACTACCCCGGTCAAGGAAAGAATGAGCAAAATAAGTGTGTCCATTGCAAAACAGCTTGCTACACTGCAACTACACATCTGGTAAACGTAACAGGTCACCTAGCATCTCATCAGCTCTACTTTTCACATGGCTCTTACACCCTGGAGTGCCTCATACACTCTATTTCACTTCATTTTCAAATACCACATTACTTTCTGAGTCATATCCCCTGTCATCTCTGCCTTTCTTATAATGCCTTAACCACAGCACCCTTCAGGCTCGCTGCTGCTTTTTGTGTTTTGCTAAGTAGTTTATCCTTAGTTACTGTTTTGTGTAATGTCTGTTTGCATAATGTGCTACCTAATTAGTTACTGAGAACTGCAGTTTTGTTACACTCAGGCCATAGCTGAAAAGAATCCAGAAAGCTTTAGTCCATTTACCTAGTTACTATAGGAACATATAAAAATAGAATAAATTATTCACTGCAATATGCATCTGCAACAATCTTTCCTTTGTTGTTTAAATATAAGTGTCATAATGTGCTCTTATCATGGATCACGGTATTAATTCAGAACTTAATAACAAACTACTTTGATATGCTATTTTAATATGGTTAAAAAGATCATTAGAAGGTTGAATCACAAAATCTATGAATATTTTTACACTATTAAGAAAGAAATAATGCATTGTGTACACACAGCACATGATGTACAGATTTTAAAGAAGATATTTGTTTTAGATAGCGTGAAAGAGACTTTGAGCACTTTTGGAAAAAAAAGAGAACGACAGAGCAGTTGTTACTAGAGGTGCAGCTAGCCATTGTGGTAAATAGTGCCATCCTCAAGTTTGGCACCTTCCCAAACTTTACACTGAAGAGAAAATTGTCCATTCCTGAACTAATGCTCCTAACTTTAAGAAGCAAGTCAGCCTGGAAAAAAAACACAGATCTGGAGCTGCTAATAATGCCTTAACCACAGCACCCTTCAGGCTCGCTGCTGCTTTTTGTGTTTTGCTAAGTAGTTTATCCTTAGTTACTGTTTTGTGTAATGTCTGTCTAAGTTTGCATAATGTGCTATCTAATTAGTTACTGAGAACTGCAGTTTTGTTACACTCAGGCCATAGCTGAAAAGAATCCAGAAAGCTTTAGTCCATTTACCTAGTTACTATAAGAACATATAAAAATAGAATAAATTATTCACTGCAATATGCATCTGCAACAATCTTTCCTTTGTTGTCTAAATATAAGTGTCATAATGTGCTCTTATCATGGATCACGGTATTAATTCAGAACTTAATAATAACAAACTGCTTTGATATGCTATTTTAATATGGTTAAAAAGATCATTAGAAGGTTGAATCACAAAATCTATGAATATTTTTACACTATTAAGAAAGAATTAATGCATTGTGTAAACACAGCACATGATGTACAGATTTTAAAGAAGATATTTGTTTTAGATAGTGTGAAAGAGACTTTGAGCACTTTTGGAAAAAAAAGAGAACGACAGAGCAGTTGTTACTAGAGGTGCAGCTAGCCATTGTGGCAAATAGTGCCATCCTCAAGTTTGGCACCTTCCCAAACTTTACACTGAAGAGAAAATTGTCCATTCCTGAACTAATGCTCCTAACTTTAAGAAGCAAGTCAGTCTGGGAAAAAAACACAGATCTGGAGCTGCTAATGTAAGGAGCAAGTCAGATCTGTTCTTTATAATCTATACTCCTCATCTCAAAGTTGAGGAGCAAAGAAAAAAACTCCTCTTAAACTGTAGCAAAGTGCCACACACGGAGCACTACAGCACTGCTTCAGCTCAGCTACTGTCATTTCTGAATGCTGATAATGCACTGAAAACCCAATCGTGTCCTCTTTGCACCCAGGAAGTCTACCCCCCTCACCCTACACTTCTGGATGCTACTGAATGTAAGAGCGCAGTCAGGGCTTAACAACCCTATTTCTCTATTAAATGGCTACTAAAATTAAAGGGACAAAAGATGAGCAGAACAGATAATTAGCCCTGCATTATGGTTTGTTGTTTTAGTCATGATAGTATTTAAAACATGGTCATTACTGTTTTTCATTGTTCTAAAGAAGTCTGTTAAAGACAAAAAAGTGATCAGCAATAATTTCCTACATCTCTGGTCTATTTGTTGTTGTTGTTTGTTTTACTCCTTATATCTGCCTTAATTTGTGCCCCTAGCTGTTTTAGCCTCACTGATCCCTTTACTTCCTACAGTTATTAAAATAATGCCCTTGGTTTCTCCTATGCAGTTCTATTTCATTTTGAATCTTTACTACTTATGCATCCAGTTCCCTTACCACCATCCCTCCACATGGTCTCCTACCTACAGTTATCCTAAGCCATGGTATACGTCATGTTTTTCACTTCAGTCCTAATTATAGAATGTTAATCAACCTCCAGTCTCATGCACAGAATTATAACTCCCTTAATTGTGATGGTGTGTCATGAGGTGTGAAAAAGTGTTGTCAGCAGATAGCACTTTATCTTCTTTCCTGCCATGCAGCTAAATCTGTAAGGCATTTACCTTCTTTACCCTCAGTCCTGCTGTAGGGTACTTTTTCAGTCCTGCTGTGGGGTACTTTTTCAATCCTGCTGTGAGGTACTTTTTCAGTCCTGCTGTGGGATACTTTTTCAGTCCTGCTGTGGGGTACTTTTTCAGTCCTGCTGTGGTGTACTTTTTCAGTCCTGCTGTGGGGTACTTTTTCAGTCCTGCTGTGGGATACTTTTTCAGTCCTGCTGTGGGGTACTTTTTCAGTCCTGCTGTGGGATACTTTTTCAGTCCTGCTGTAGGGTATTTTTCATGCCTGTCGTGTTTTCATAGCAACTTCTGTGTAATTTAATCTGGATTAAGAATGTGTAAATGACAGAGCTCAGTAGGTTAATGTGGAGCTGGAGCATCTTCTCAGTGTAATGACAACAGTGATGTGATTCTGCGAAACACAGCTATGAGTCCATTTGCTTAGAAGATATTGTACTGATACAGCTCACATGGAAAGCTCAAAGGAGCTTGTTTCAAATGGTGTTATAATTTCTTCTTTTTCTTCTTTACTTTGACATAATATGCACCACATCCACTTTACAGCTATAAGGCGCTATGATTGTTTCTATTGTAGCACTTCTATTTAATTCATGTTGAGTTCAGTGTTTATTTTTCCAATTGCCTTGCTTTTTCTGATGATTAAGAAGCATGATATAACAACACCTACCATCGTGTAATGCTTAGGATTACTACTGTTCTATCACAAACACTTAGATTTTATAAACCATAGAAAATGTTAATGAAAATTTGCACATCATTCAAAAGAGCAGCATCGGTTCATTTACATACTTCCAAGTTACTTGCTGCAGTATGCTTAGCAGCCCCCCCCCCCATCCCTCTCACTCCCCACACACAATGCGGTCACTCCAGTCTATTCATTACAAAACATCCTTCTACAAATGTCCTTCAAGTGTTTAAAATGAAACAAGCAGATCTCTATAGGGATAACCCCTCTCTAAAAATGAGAATGCTGTGAACAAATCCCTAGGCTGTCCCTCAGATGTATGAAATCAGACCATGCGTTCTTTTCTGGAGAAGGGGAAGCCCTGGCTATACTAAAGTGTGAATCATTGTTTCATGCAGCTAAACAACATAACTTTTTAACAGTATGCATACATGAATGTTTGACACATTCAGGCAAACTGTGGAAAATATAACTCAGCAGACATGGAATAAGAAAGTCCAGGACCATCCCGATTGCTATAAAGGTAAATTTCCAAGTCACTGCATTGTGAAATTATTAAAAACTCACTTGTATGTGAAATGATACTGACTCTCAGGAAATTTTATAAATACCATTTTTATATCAAGCTGTTCTGAATCATCTCTTCACTATTCAAGTGTGCATTGGCAGCCTTTTAATTATTTTTATTGTTTTATTGATTATATAACTGTATTTATGCATTTCTTGCTTAAACCAACTAGAATTTAAAAATGCCCTGGAGACAGCACTAAATACAACAGGAATTAAATAAAATTCCTGCAATCAAAGTAATCTTGGGTGGCTTAATGGTTAAGCTATTTGCCTTACAAACACAAGGTGCAGGGTTTGAGTCTCACAAGGGATAACTGGCTAAGCTTGAAAGGGCAGTTATCTTAGTATGAACCTTGAGCTGTGTACTATGTATTTTATCGACAGGAATTAGAAGAATAATGCTTTAGTTGACACACTTTAAAAGAAGGTCTTGTAACACTCCATACTCAGTAATTTCTGTGATATAACAACAGCCCTCTAATACTATATAATTGATACTATGAAATAACTACTACCATTTGATGCTGTATTTTCAACACCTGCTATAATGTGCCTGTCACCCTGTGATACAGTATGATAAGCACTCTCACTGTGATATAACTCTCACCCTCTGGTACTACATCATTGACATTCACTATAGTATAACTGTCACCCATTGATGCGGAATTATCAGCACTCACTGTGATAAAACTGTCAAAGCTACGGTGATGCAGTGGTTAGCATTGTCGCCTCACAGCAAGAAGTTCTCCCGTTTGATTCTCGGCTGGAGTGCCTTCTGTGTGGAATCTGCATGTCCTCCCTGCAGTTGAGTGATGTTAAAGACATGCAGGTAGGTGTGTGCGTGAATGGGCGTGCCTTCTTTGAAGGTTGGGCATCGGGCTGACAACTCGGCACCATAAAAATCCACTGCCAATCATTAGCAGACGGGAGTTCCACTGTGGCGACCCCTAACCGGGAAAAGCCAAAAGACTACTGTGATAAAACTGTCACCCTCTGACACTGTATTATCAGTACTAACTATGATATGCTGTCACCCTCTGATACTTCATGATTAACATTCACTGTGAGATAGCTGTCATCCTATGATACTCAATCGTCAGTGCTCGATATAATGCAACTGTTACTCTCTGAAACTGCATCATTAACATTCACTATGATGTAAGTGTCACCTTCTGTTACCTCCCTGTCAGCACTCACTGTGATATAACTGTCACCCTGTCATGCATCATCAATGCTCACTGGGATGAAACTATCACCATCTGATACTGCACTATCAGCACTTAGTCTGATCTAATCATCGCACAATGATACGTCATCATCAGCACTCACTGCCACTACCAACCTCTGATGCTGTGTTACCAGCGCTCTCACTGAGGTTAATGTTACTCTTTGATACTGTATTAGCAGCATTCCCAATTAGGTAACTATTACTCACTGATACTGTGTTACCAGCATTCCCAGTGAGGTAACTGTTACTCCCTGATACTGTGTTACCAGTCCTCCCTGTGAAGTAACTGTTACCCTCTGATACTGTTTTACTAGCACTCCCTCTAAGGTATATGGCACTCTCTGATACTGCTTTATTAGCATTATGATGCAACTGCTAAGACTTTCGCCTTAAGACTGCACTTACTACTCTGCTGTATTGAACTGTAGCATATTCTAAGCAACAACAGCTCTGCCATGTCATGTGACAAGGGCAGTAGGGCTATTCATTATCTAGCTCACGACAGATGTATTTATACATCAGTGAGTTAGTTTGCAATACTTCAGTAATGATTACAAATACCTAACCTTTCTTATACTCCATGAGAATATCTCACTCAGAAAATCATTCTATTTCTTTCCATCTTCTTATCCCTTGTTGACATATTATTTATGTAAGCTGTGTCTAGGTTTATGAATTTTGATCTTTTTTGGCAATATGTATTTGTGACTTAGTTCAACAAAACCATGTTTGTGAGTTGTCTCATCTGAGGTCAAGTGAAAGAGAATGAATGAAAGAATGAATGAATAAACATAGCCATACAAAATGTCTGTGTTAAACTATACCCATTAAATCAACATGGAAGCATAGATGAATACAATGTCTCACTGGTCATTGTAGTCTAATCCATTAGACACTTATGTTTTCCAGACTTCACTAGGATTACTTAGTCTTCCCATCTGTTATTGTCTTTTGTCCCTTCCATCCTGCTAATCTCTTTTCAGCCATTCCAGTGTCCCATTCATTGTCACATCTTCCTGCTTCTCCTTCTTCCCCGTGACTAAGAAGGGGGCAGAGGGGATCTTATCTGTGTCCTGGATGGGTGGGACCAGCAACTGCATCCTCTTTTTGCTAAGGAGGAATTAAAACCTACCCTTATTCCCCTCACCCCATCCCTGCATTCATTAGCACATTTGAGAGCTACTTCCCTCTGTGGACCACACCTCCCTTCAGGAAGTGCTACTAATGAATGCCCCACCACATGGGCACAGCCATCCCTCCCTGCCAGCAATTCAGATTCTCTAAGCTGCTAATCGAACCTAGGTTGCCTGTGCAACAGTTAGGGCCATTAAATATACTGCTTGGTTAAATGTAGTAAACACATACTTGAAAGATAATCCATACAGTCCATGATTATGAAATGAATTGAATTTGTATTAACTCAAAATTGTTTTTGTTTTGTAGATGAATATTTTTAAAGAAACATGGAACAGCTATGAGAGCATGTATTGCCCCATTTTAAGCTAATTGTTTCATGGGTAAACTTGAAATGGAATGCATCTGTTCATATAACATAAAAAACATTAATATAATATCATATTATAGCAATAACCCATGCCTGGGTGTGGGTAATGCTGGATTTACCCACGGTTAGTGTGGTTTGGTCATGAGGGGGAAGCCCGAGTGGCCAAACAAAGACAATCGTGGGTAAATCCAGCATTACCCACACCAAGGTGTGAGTTATTGCTATTATACAATGACATTATTTAAGAGAAAAAAAATTACTTTTCTTAAATAATGGCATTGTATAATGCCTTCTTGCTGCCCTTCCGCAGCTGTCTGGTATTCTGCGGCAGTTCTGATATACTGTGCATGCGTATGCTTACGCAGTACATCAGAGCTGTGGGCAGAAGCAACGGAGAAAGCAAGATCTCCGTTGCTTTCTACAAACTGTCTTGCTATGTTAAAGGAGTTTAACATAGCGAGACAGCTTTAAAAAAAGCAACAGAGAATCTCTGTTACTTTTTTTAAAGCTGTCTCACTATGTTAAACCCATTTAACATAGCAAGACAGTTTTGAAAAAAGCAACGGAGAAAGCAAGATCTCCGTTGCTTTTTACACACTGTCTCGCTATGTTAAAGGAGTTTAACATAGCGAGACAGCTTTAAAAAAAGAAACAGAGAATCTCCATTGCTTTTTTAAAAGCTGTCTCGCTATGTTAAACCCATTTAACATAGTGAGACACCTTTAAAATAAGCAACAGAGATAGGAAGATCTCTGTTATTTTTTTTAAAGCTGTCTCACTATGTTAAACTCCTTGCGTTCTCTGTTGCTGTAAAAAAAGAGTTATACTAATGGAAAAAGTCCGGGCGACCAGACCTTTTTCCATTACTATAATTCTGATTTACAATGTGCAGGCTGACCAATCAGCATGCACATTTTGGAATATTAATGGGGGGGTTGTTGTATAATATGGAATTATACATGATTTATTATTTATAGTGGAATCTAGTATTCATAACAAACACAATTTGTTGAGTATATTAGTTTTAATAAATCTGGATTTGAATTTTCATTCAAAATGGAAAAAAGACCAAATGAACTATTTAGATGCACTTGTATTTTAAATACTTGTAAGATGGGGTCATGTATTTGCCCAAAAATATATATAGGTGATACCAAAAGAGCTGTTAGAAGATGAATTTCTGTACATGTGGGGGATGTTAAAAAAAGGATTATGTAAAGTGATTGTAGTAAAACAGATGTGAGACATGTTTCTCTTGCAATATCTCTCTCATTTTAGATACAACTTAAAATGTTAGTTGTTACAGAAAAAAATAGTTATTTTATATTGAAATATCAAGCATATTAACAACTGGGCTAAGTGGTGAAATTAATTGGAATGCAGTTTTGTAAACTGCAACTGTAACAAGTTGTGTTTCCCCCCTCACACTGTCCGGCAATCTTTTTGTCCCTGTTATTTGGAATCACTTGCTTCCCTCCTCTGACGTTATAGGTCTCCTAACACTGTACCTTACTGTTATAGGTATAGGCAATAATAAACTACTGCATATTTTTTTCTTTCTCTTCTTACTTTATCTGTATTTACATTGTTCAGCTCACATATGTTTTGTCCAATTTAATTGCAGATGGGCTACATCTGCCAACTCACAAATACTCCACCTCTGATACTCGGCTATTATTTCTTTTCTTGTATGTTCAGTAGTAACTCATGAAGTTTGTATTCTCCTTCTGCTTAGACATCAGGATGATACCTGCCAATTCCTTTAGAGTGACACGTTTATCTCAGGAGATATATCATCTGATGAGCCAGTTAATCAATAAACTGCCAATATGCGTTGGCCTTGGTATCAGCCTATTGTGGCAGAGCTGGGGTACCTGTATTGAAAACGATGCTAGCTTAAAATCAATAGCTTATTCACCGACATATTCTGAACTCTAGTTGTGATTTACTACCTAGTTCAGTGGAGTGAGAGGTCAGAAACTTGGATACATGGTATATGCTCATAATCATGAATACATGATAAACACATTCTTAAAAAGTTGGCAGCACCTCTCTATAATACCTGTTACCTTCAGATCCACTTGCACTGCCACAAATGGGTCTTCTTCAAGAACAGAGCTCAGATGAGGTTGAATACCACATGAAACTTTTCCCACAAAACTGTTCTCCTATTGCTAAATACTTAAAGCACAAGTTATAACCTTTGCTACTTTTCCCTTGTATCCTGAAAGCTGACTCTTAGACATTATTGATTTATTTATATTCCTTTATCAGAGTAGAGTACCACTTGCAGTACACAAATTTAAGTCTCATGCTGGGAGAATATAATATCAAAATGTGTGAAAAACAGCGGAACAATTAAACATAATATTGATTAATTAAAGTTAATCAAATGCTACATCCAGGCAGACTCTATATACAAGACAAAAAGTATATATTAAAGTTAATAAACTAGTATGTAACATAGGAATAATGTATTGATGTAGTTATTTGTGAATGGCTGGGATTGTAATTCTGGCGAAAAAGATAAAGAGGGACAGGAGAGAAAAAAAGGGAGGGAAGGGAAAGGGGGGGAGAAAAATATATTCTTTTCTCTATATATAATATAATAATATATAGGTTCATAGGTTCATACCAGGCTATCTGCCCTAGGGCATTTATAAGCCTAGCCAGAGTGTGTTTGGCTTTCGCCACCCATTTTAAATGAATTTTGCTATGCCCTTTTTCGAGGTTAGTATACTGTGCCTCTGTCTAACAGTGACACAGAAGTGATACCCGGGGTAAACCTATGATCTCCCATCCACTCATCAAGATTCCTCTTGAAGAGAGTCAATGAGGGACTCTACCTAACCTGGACTGGGATTTTATTCCAGAGTGAAGGGAGCCTCTGGGTTATGAATCTGTCCCTCCAGCATGTCCTATTTATTTCAGTGCTGAGGTTCAAGTCTCTCGAACGCGTAGCTCGATGGGATTTGGATTTTCTGAGGTGCAGCATGTCCATTAATTCTGGGTTGCACATGGCTTTATACGTCAGGCACAGATCGCCTCTGAGCAGGCGGTATGCCACTGAGTAGAGCTGGAGTTTCTTTAACCGGGCAGCATATGGCATCTGTTTGAGCCCTTTGATCCTCTTGGTGAGGTACTTTTGGGGTCTTTCCAGTTGCTGCAGGTGTCTGGTAAGGTACATCCCAAAATGGGCATTGTACTCAATTATAGGCCTGATGAGGGATGAGTAAAGAGGCACAATGACCTCCCCTGATCTAGATGTGAATCCCTTCATGATTAGGTGGGCTATATAAAATGTTTTTCTAACCACTTTGGCCACATGGTTTTCAAATGAGAGATTGCTATCAACTTGGGTCTCCAGGTCCCTAATTACTTCTTCCGTACTTAATGGATTACCACCTATGTGGTAATTTGTGGGCACTTTGTTTTTGCCAAAGGGGATGACTATACACTTTTTGGCGTTTAGCTTGAGGCCATGGCTCTGGCACCAGTTGTCTGTTTCTATGAGGCCCTTTTGTAGGATGCTTGTGTCAGCTGGAGAGTCAATTATGGTGCCTAGTTTGCAGTCATCTGCGAACTTGGTCAGCCACAGTCCTTCAGTGTTGGCCTGTACCTCCGAGAAATATATACCGAACAAGAGAGGTCCCAGGACTGAGCCTTGTGGGACACCACTTGTAACTGGTTTGGAGTCTGACATGGCTCCAGCAATTCTAACCATGTGGGTTCTGTCCTTGAGCCAGTTTGCAACCCATCTAGTGACATAGGGGTTTATATTTAAGCTGGTGAGCTTATCTATAATGCCCAAGTGGGGTATTGTATCGAAGGCTTTTGTGAGGTCCAGGTAGGCTGTGTGGACCACCTTCCCCTCGTTAATGGCCTTGGTGACTGTTTCAAAGAAATCGACCAGGTTTAAGAGGCAGGATCTGCCCTTAACAAAGCCGAACTGGGTAGGATCCAGTGTCTGTAGGTCCCCAATATCTTTATTTATGAGGTCCATGATGATCCTTTCCATAGCTTTGCAGACCAAGCTAGTCAGGCTTATGGGGCGATAGTTTCCAGGATCCATTGAGGCACCACCTTTGTGGAGAGGGACCAATGTTGCTGTACGCCACTCTTTGGGTACATATCTTCTAGTAAGGCTGAGATTGAACAGTAGTTTTATGTTTGGGTTTAGCTCTTCTTGGAGTTCATGTAGGACGCAGCCTGGGACACCGTCTGGTCCCATTGATGCTGTGTTTTTTGCTTTGGAGAGGGCAGCTCTTACCTGAGCATCTGAGATGTCAAGGGGGCAGCACTCTGCTGGGATAGATATTTGCCCTTTTGGTGGGGAGGGGGGGGGGTTTGTGCTGAACCTGTCAGCTAGGATGTTGGCAATGTGTGTGGGTTCGGTGTATTTTTCGTTATTTTGGACTAATTCTGAACATATCTGGGAATTCCCACCCAGGTTCCTAACATAACTAAAGAAAGCCTTGTGATTATCCTTAATGTCCTGTGCAATTTTTCTCTCGAAGCTGGCCTTAGACGATTTTATGAGTGCCCGCAGTTTTTTGCTAATACTGATCAGAGATGCCTTCCCTTTTTGGGATTTTGCTCTATCATGTAGTAGCTTCCTCCTTCTATTGTATAGTTTGTTTATGGCTGGGGTCCACCAGACAGGACGCCTGCCTTTGGAGGATTAGGTCTTGGTTTTATTTGAGATTGCATGATCCATGCATTCCTGAAGGTGTTCATAGAATGCATTTATAAAGGATTCTGCAGTCTGGGCCATATTTTCCACAGGCCCGGGAGCTTTGAAGGATTCCACCTCGGTTTTGAGGAGTGTGAAATTTGATATAAGATTTTCTCTCTGCTATCTAATGTACTATACTTTCCATAATCCAATTTTCTGGTACTCTCTCCATGCAAAATGGCCCACCTAACCTGCAATAGGCTAACAGCTACTTGTTTAATGTTTACTTACAAAGAACTTATTTGACAAAAATGTCTTTTTCTGCAAATGTTCAGTTTACCGAACCTCCAAAAGGCCTAGTAACCTTCTGCTTAAATGTTAACGCACTAAAAGCTTATTACATAATGTATTATAGGTTTATAGGTTGGTACTAGGCTATCGGCCCTGTAAACTTTTTATAAATATTTTTATGAATATTTATATAAGCTCTATATATTTACACATTTTCTATGTGTTTAATTAATAATTAGTTATTAAGTAGATGCTACATATATTAAGTGGCTGTCTACATTATTCTATGTGAATGTTCTTTCTATATTTGTGGTTTTCAGAATATGCTTGATGCCACTATATGTTTTAAGTTGTATTTGGCATCATCAATGTGACGTTGCTACCTTCTATTAATGATTGTTTAGGCAGATGCAATGATTAATTGAATTGCCACAGCTTTTTATTCTTCTCCCTTTTTTAGTTGGTTAAGAAGGAAGTGATGTCATGTTTTTTAATTAGATTTTACTATTTAAATGTATGACAGAATGGTTTTTGTAAATCTGATGAAGCCCTTGTGGTGAAAGCGCTTGCTTTGTTCAATAAATATTTTTGCTAGCTTGCTAGTTTGGCATTTCGTTTTCTGATACTACAGTCATTTTAACAACAGCAATTGAGTATATTTTTTATCGTTGACTTTAGTACAATATAGACTGCCGTGGTTGTCCCATTGATGCTACAAACTGTTTGGATTGTTATTTTATTCATTACAGCTTATACGAGACGCGTATTTCTTTGGCGCCACTTGTGCCTGCAGTTCGTTTTATTGCTTAATTATGTCAAGCAAAGTCACTTACATTTGTTCCGCTGTGCTCATTTGCTTCTTTTCCTTTTCGTATTCCACATTTCCAAATTGTTCAGTATTATTTGAATACTGTACACATCGCTTGTAGTTTTCTAGATACATCATTAGCATTTGTGTAGACAGCTCTGTTACAAGCGCATTACTGGCTGTATGGCTAATGAAGACAATGCTTGCAAGTGAGTATACAGTCTGTGTTTAGGAGTCAAACTCAGACACTTCATAGTTAATGGGGCACCGCTCACTATTTTATATACCTAATAACTAGAACGGCACGGCAAGCATTGATCATGGTAGAGGATGATAGGCTATACAAGAACGCCTTAAACTCCATGAGCTGTACTGGGTTACAGATACTATGATACAACAAACTCTTTCTACTGATCTAATATTTCTGTTCTACTCTACAATATCCCTTTGTTCTCTTGACTGTTTAAACCCTATTCCTCTCCCAGAACTTAATCTGTATTCTCTACCCTTTCAGTGACAACTTTCAACATGTTCCCTAAACTTTTTTTTTTCTTTTTAGGAATCCACATTAACTAAGCTACTCTTTCCAGCTATTGGTTCCTTTTTTGGGCTCCTCCCTCTGGTTGCACCATGGCACATCACCCATCTCAATTACATCTCTCTTTTACTTACTGCATAAGCCAATTGGTATGAGGCAACTGTTTTTTTCTCAAGAAAACAAGCAACTACACATCACTGATGGAACAGTAAGTACTAAATTGACCCACATAATCCACATAGCTGAGACATTTTCAAACGTTTCTAACTGGTTCCAGCTTCTCTCATTACCCACACACCACCTAATTTCAAGCCATTTAAAAAATATAGCTTTCTACTGAAAAAAAAACTTGCAAAGCTATATTAGTATTTGACTAATAAGGGGTCTAATGGATGGTACCCCAAATTTATCAAAGCCAGTTAAGATCAGATATCTACTACAGCAATCTGCCACTCTTCACCTGAATGTTACATCTGAGGTATGGATACAAGCCCATATTTTCCCCATGTGAGTAATACCCTCTTCCATGCCATGCACATTCCAAATTTTCACTCCAAGTACTGTTATTGAAGGCCATCATCTCCAGGAAAATAAACTGCGGTTGACCCATATGGACTAATGTGGCATTAACAGCATGCATTTGGAAAGGCTTTATCACCAGTGCTGCACTTTGCTTGCTCCTAAATTCCATATAACAGGCAAAAACAAAGCAAACTAATGAAACCTCTATTTATAATAAAAATGCATTTATTTCTGATGGCTACAACCTTCTCCACCAAGAAATATTACATGTAGATTACTAATTATCTGAAACAGTGTTCTTTGGTACCCAAAGGTTTTGTTTTACATACACAGCTAGTTTGCTGCGTTTTCAATGGTTCACCTGGACTTTGCTCTAAGCTCCTTTTTTGTTTGTCCATCCTCCTAAATTCCCTCCCCTTAAATCCCCTTCCCCAGTTATCTGCACCATTGATGTGGTAATGCCAAGTCTGGCAGCTGCTCTCCATATGTCCAGGGTCAACTGCAAAGGATGTCTTGAGCCTCCACATTTGGTTCTACAGAAAAAAATGCCTCAATATTAATAAGGATATAACCAAGGCAATGTTGTTAAACCAAACAGCTGTACCCCCCAAAAAAACTTGGAGCTAATATATTTCTGTCACAGACAACAAGGCATTTGAAATATTCACAATATTTAGACTCATAAGTCTCATCTTGGACCCTTCACTAACTTACACTGACATTTTGTGCTATTTTGTAGCTATTATATCTGTAATATTGTCTTTTCCAGGCTGTGGAAGAAACAGGCTCAGAGACCATTGGTCCCACTCGCCCAGTTCACCAATGATAAATAAACATGCAAACAAAGCCAGTCATCCTCACTCAAACAGATAATGTACTGTGTCTTATAGTTCTGCAATCTTTTATCAATGACTCCAGCAGGATTGCACTTTTTATGCTTGTTATATTAATGTTGCTATACTTACTTTTGGTAAACCCCAGACTATCCTCTGATTCTGTAGTTTTATTCACAGCAGCCACCCTGTACTACCACCTACCTCTCACATTAGAACTTATACTCTTCAAGATGCTGAAGCCTCCTGCACAAGCTCTACAAACTCTCCTTATCTTTTAACTCCATTCCTTCCTGATCTGGAGTATATCAAACGTCACTGATTCCTTACCTGTGTATTTCTTGTTGCTTAGTGGCCTCATGTCTGTCAAGAGTTTATTAAGATGTGTTTATTTCTTCTGGTTCCCTATAAGGACAAATAATTTAATTTTTTATATGAGTTGTACTGTACTTTAGTTTGGAAGCACCCTCTCTCCTTTCAATCAGTTTGTACTGTCTAATCCTTGAGTGGTCTTAGTTTAGTCTTTGAATAGTGTATGTTTTGTCAAAATACTAGAAAAAAGTTATACTAGCTTTAGTGACTCATTAATTGCCTGCATTTCTGACTGTTGTTTGCCCAGGTCAGGATAATGAAGAGCAGGAGCTTATATTAGTACTCGATGAGCATAATACAGAGAACTAATCCTGGGCAGGATGCCAGTATATGTTCCCAAATGCAACTGACATGTTTTGTGGTTACCTGCAATATTGTTGTCATATTACCTTCTAGATCCAGAATAAAAATTATTGTATTTAGATTATGAACTACAACAAGGACCCCTTGCATGGACGGCAACTGCACGGCACTAGAGAACAAATAAAACCACAAAAATAGCCAGCATGGTAGAGAAACCTGCGTTTAATACAGACCGGTTTTGGTCTCATTGACCTTTATCAATGTAAAACTTTTTTATATTAGTAGAGCAACTGCTAATATACTAACACCATATTTTAAATTGACCAAAAAAAACCAGAACATACTAGTCACCTAGCCCAAATTTAAAGGTATATAGAATACACACGTAAACATCAAAAATAAGAAACGTATACATAAAATATATATATTAAATATGTATACATACAAAACATAAATATCCCTTGACAACACTAGAAAAATTATTATTAATATATCAAAAAATATATCAAAAAATATATTTATATGTATGTATATAAAAAATATATGCATATAAAGAAATCTAGATAAATGTTGCCGTCCATGCAAGGGGTCCTTGTTGTAGTTCCTGATTTCTTGTTCTCTCTCTGGTGGCGTTTGAGGAGCCTGTTTTCCTTTTCGCATGTATCTGGGCTTGGAGGCTTGATTGGAGCACCTTTTGGATTGGAATTTTTCATCACCAGAGACTTTGTTATTTGGATCTAGTCATCTAGCCGTTTTTCATCTTTTCCATATTGGGTTGGCTGGATTTATGTTGGTGTTTTGCCTGACATGACTTTGAAGGAGGTGTTCGTCATCGTGGTTGAATGGGCGGGCCGTTGGGATGAGCAGATTTCAGGCATTTGACTGTGGTCGTTTGTGCCATTTTTTGTATGGGGGATTGAGTTTCAACTGTATGGGGGCTTTTTTACATGCAGCATATATTTTGAAGCCTCTTGGTTTAAAACCTATAGGTCTCTCGTGAAAAGTGGTTGAGGTGTTTACCCTGTTTTTGGCTTCATATCCATTTCTGTGACATCATTAGTTTGAAACTGTATTGGCATTTTTCGAACCAAAATATGCAATTATTGGCTTGATTTATATTTCATCGTATGGTTTGGATTGAGTTTACATATGTTTATGAATGCCAAGCAGTACTTCAAAATTAAAAACTGAGATGACGAGTGAATTTGAAAGATTGGATCAAGACGGTTTGGGCCATTTTTTATACAAGGGACTGAGGCTTAATGGTATGGTGGTTTTCCATACGGAATGTATATTTCCTCCATATTGGTGCCATTCTTACTTATAAGTCATTTTTTGGTTTGAGTGGCATAACTGTGCATCAAGATTTTGGTTCCATTTTTTACATCTGATATTTGGGACTTTACTAATGATTTCAGTGTTTCAATATAAGCAATATATGTCATGATTTTCACTGTTTAGTCTAATTAAAATATATGGCCTAACATAATGACTTTGAACTAAGCTGTTATCGAAGTGCTAATATGTTATGATTTCGACTGTTTAGTCTAATTAAAATATATGGCCTAACATAATGACTTTAAACTAAGCTGTTAACGAATTGCTAATTTCCGTCTACGTGGGAATTTGAAAAATGATTGGGGTTTGTTTACTCTATAACTTCAGTGTGTAATGTTTTTGCGCATAAGTTATTCATAGTTATGAATGACTATTACTATATTGGCTGTTTGACCTTTTTGATTTCTATATGGAAATCAGTTAAGTTACTTGTTGATATTGATATAAATTGTATGTCTATTATGTCAATTTTGGGCCAACCAATGTGGATGAAAATTTGAGTATTTTCTATAGAGGTTAAAGGGCCTATGATTGCTTGTGGGCTCTGTATGTTATTCATCCCATTTTTTAATGTCTAATGGGTTTTGCCTTTTATTAGTTACTGTTTATTGTATCTGAAAATCCAGGTTAGGTCAACTCAGATGGCTTTCATCAATAGGTTTTTGCCATCTACAGTTATTTGAGTGTGCCAAGATGGATCTAATTACTATTCTTAAAGGGTTATCCCAGGATAGAAATGATATTGACATATTTACATGTTCTACTATTAGTCAAACAGATAATGGGGTGACAACAAACACAAAGAGTGAATGCCATGCCCAATTTGATAACATTTGTAAAAAAATGAAAAGGCTAAGATCTAGTGTTTGGCATAGTAGATTGTTTTCTGCATATATTGATAAGGGCATTATGCCGAGAGGTTTGAGGATTAGGTTGAAACCTCTAGTGGGACAACCAGATGCTGAACTTTTGGAAGTTTGGGCAAAAATACAGAAAAGTTCTACTATGGAATTTGTTAGGTCCTTATATGCTTTCCATGAATGAAGGACTGAAACATTGAACTTGGAAGTGTTAGAAATGTGTCAGGATGCCAAAAATGGGAAGACAAACCAGAATATAAAGAATGTGTGAGCAAACTAAGTAGTGACTTGTTAACTGTAGAAAATGAGCTCAAATCTGGGGAAAATCAATAAATTCAAGAGAGATTTATTTGACTATAGTTCTGGGCACCCATTTGAACAATCTAAGAATGTCAAAATTTTCAAAAATAAGGATCAGGTATTTAGACCAAAAAGGAAAAGGAAATCCATCCTCAAGAAGTCCTTTGGGTATGGGTCAGGTGAAGATTTGTCTTCATGTACTGACAATGAAAATGAGGCTCCTCAGATGTCACCAGTCCCTAAACATAGCATGGTAGAACAGATGGACCACCATGTTCAGAAACCCCCTTTAGGGGTAATAGGAAACATGGGGGTAGGAAACACAAACGTAGGGGTCAGTTTAGAGACAATGCTACAATTGTTAGAAACGAAAATGAAACCAACAATGTGATAAATTTATCTTCAGTAATTCTGTCAAAGGATGATTATAAAGTTCTCAACAAAGGTTTTAGCTATATTCCTACTTTTTTGTGTCTGAATATGATTTTGTACAAGATGTACAATCTTTCTGTCGACTTTTGAATTTAAAGATTTTCTTTGGGGACCAGGAAGATCAGCATTTACCAAATGAGGGTAGTTTTAAATTTCAAGCTTCTAAATTTGTTCCACCAATGAATAAATATGTTGACACTTTTCATAGATGTGTACTTTGTGAGCTTCATTTTGCAAACAATAATGGGTATGGTTTGTTACCAGATAATCTTGATAAGTGTGAAAAAGAGGCCTTGTTAAAACTTAAAAATAGGAAGGATTTGGTGATAGTTCAAGCAGATAAGGGAGGGTCTATAGTGGTGATGAATTGGTCGGATTATGAGAAGGAGGGTACCAGACAACTCAATGATGCTAGGTTTTATATTCCTTTATTTATTGACCCTAGCTCTAAATTTAAGGCTGAGCTTGATGAGTTTTTGGAACATGCCTATAATGAATGTATCATTGCTGAACAAACCCTTCCACCACCTTAAAGTTACCGAATCTTCATTACCCTACCTTTACCTTCTTCCCAAGGTGCACAAGAGCCTTGACAATCCTCCGGGAAGACCAATTGTGTCAGGTTGTGGGTCACTTACTGAACCCATTTCTGTGTACCTTACCAGATATTTGAAACCCTTGTTAAAGGATGTAAGGGCCAGAATAAAAGACACAATGGAATTTCTTAATCTCATAGACAATTCCCAATTGGAGAATGGCTGGCTCTTGTGCACCTTGGATGTGACATTGCTTTACACCAGTATCCCACATTGGACCGGAATTCTGGCTTTCAGAACTTAATTTGTATAGTGTTGCTTTCAATGTTTTTTTGTTAGGATTGGTGGAACATGTTTTGACAAAAAATCTTTTCCTTTTCAATGGTCAATATTATTTACAGAACAGGGGAACTGCTATGGGGGCAGCTTTTGCCCCCATATATCCGGATCTCTTTATGGGATTTTTGGAACATCAAGTTACATATGACAGGAGTCTTAACATATACATGGATGAGATGGATATTTGGCGTAGGTACCTGGATGACTGCTGGTTGGTTTGGAAATTTGATATGGCTTATTTGAACAAATTTGTTGGTTATCTAAACAAGTGGGGGATTCGGTTCCCTGTGCAGGCCAATAAGACATCTATATCCTTTTTGGATGTGTTGGTCACTAAGCAATCAGATGGTACTTTGGCCAGCACAGTGTATAGAAAGCCTCTTTGTTCCAATTTGTTATTACATGCCTCCAGCTGTCATCCAGGTCATATTACATGAAATATCCCCAAATCTCAGTTTATGAGAAATAAGAGAATCTGTTCTAGAACATCTGATCTTGACTCATGTAATACAGACCTCACCAATAGATTTATGGAATGTGGATATTCGGAGAGTCATTTATCTCAGATCAAATATCTTGTGGAAAGGATGCCCAGACAGCAATTATTGACCTATGGTGGGTCTAAGTCTGGATGCAATTCCAAGATTAGATTCATTACCATGTTTGGTAAGAATAGCAAATATTTGACTGTGGTCATAAATAAGTATTGGGATATACTACTTGCTGAAGATCATTTAGCGACTGTATTAGAGGATAGATGCAGGTTCTCTTATAGAAAGGGAATTACTTTAGGTGGACATTTTAGTCATTTCAAGAGACATGCATCCATCCAAGTGTTTGATAAAATACAAAGGACCATTAGGGGTGCCAGGTCATATGGATGTTATCCTTGCGAACATTGTACCTTCTGTAGATATGTACTTAAAACCAAAGAATTTTCAAGTAAGAATACATCGAAGGTTTTTGAAATTCGCACATTATCTAATTGTAGTAGTTGTTTGGTGATTTACCTTGCTGAATGTCAATGTTCAGCTTTTTATATTGGCCAAACATCCAGGCCTTTTAAACTTAGAATTTCAGAGCATTTGAGTAATATACGTAACAAGATTATAACCAACGCATTGTACAAACATGTTCTAGTTCACAAAACAGCTATATTTTCCTTTACAATTATATTCAGAATTGTTGGTTCCAAATTTTCCAAAAATAAATGGCATGACATTCTTAATAAAAAAGAAAGATCTTGGATTGTAAATCTGGGTGGTCTTTTTCCTCCAAGCCTAAATGACCATTTGTAAACATTTACCTAGATTTATTTATATGTATATATTTATATATATATATATATATATATATATATATATATATATATATATATATATATATATATATATATATATATATTTTTTTTTTTTTTTTTTGATATATTAATAATTTTCTAGTGTTGTACACATATTTAATATATATTTTTATGTATATGTTTCTTATTTTTGATGTTTACATGTGTATTGTATATACCTTTAAATTTGGGCTAGGTGACTAGTATGTTTTGGTTTTGATTGGTCAATTTAAAATATGGTGTTACTATATTAGCAGTTGTTGTGCTAATATAAAAAAATTATTACACTAATAAAGGTCATTGAGACCGGAACCAGTCTGTATTAAACGCAGGTTTCTCTTATAATGCTGGCTATTTTTGTGGTTTTATTTGTATTTAGATTGTCTCATTTACCTGTTTACTAAAATAATAATTGTTTAATTATGCTAAAGTTAATATGGAGTAATTTTATAAGTTTTATTTTAAATCATTTCAGTTTGCATTAGCCATGTCAGACTTTCTCAGGATATTACTAAAAAATATAATAAACACATACTGTGAAGACTGTTAGAGAAGGGTGAAGGCTGCCAGCCTAGCCAGATAGAATTGTGCAGATAATTATATCATTTGTAAATATCAGTGTAAACTACAGGCTTGTTGTCTTAAATGTAAAGAAATACTGTTACATGTGGAACTGGAAATAAATGTGACAACAGTGCACTCTACTGACCAAAGTAAAGCCTGTGGTGACACTTTGAAGTGGACAGTGGTGCCAAAAAGTCTAGATGAAGAAATTATTTCTATTGTTTTAACCAATAATTAAATTGCTAGATTTAAACATGCAAATGTATTTTTTTGATCTGTTCCTGACCAGCTGCAAGATAACAAAAGGGAGATGTTAAGAATGTAAATGTATCTAATGTGTAGCCTGGGAACAACAGGAAAGTGTAAAAGATGATGTAATGTTTATCAGAACTGCAATAGCAATTTAAACAGAGAGAATCAGAAGGCATTAAGCATTTTTGTCCTGACTATCCAACTCAGCACTCGGCCTGTTGTCTTAAGTAAGTTATCTCAGAAGTGTGTTTTCTTGTAGAAATAGCTAGGACTATAAAGATTAGACTAAGTGTTTTTCTTGATGTCAGAACTGTACTACTGAATTATTTTACGTATTTCTGTGTGATTTCTGAACTCTTGACTAGACTGTGTAGTAGAAAGTATTGTCTTGTGGTTTTAATTATTTATTATTAAATATTTGAAAACCATTTAACTGTGACTGGTTTTGTGTAGAGATAATTTAAGCTCTTAAGAGTACTTGCATGCCTTTGGTAAAACTGTACAAAGCCACTCTAATAGCTTTAGCCATGGGCTATACTACCAATTGGATAATAATATTGCACAGTAATAATTGAACACCTTTTAAGGGCCTTTGAGTAGCTGATAATTATTAGTGGGTGGTGGCAGCTGGTATTACTGTAGTCTGGGTAAAAGGGGCACAGCTGGAGAACATGTGCCAGCCTTCCCCAGAAGTGTCTGTGTGGTTGTGTAAATTCTTATCTCAAAGTGTGTTTGTGCCAGCTACTTGGGCAGGGACATGAAGCACTGATTGGACAGAGAGGGTGCTGGAGATTTTAGCTTGACCACTAGGCTGAGATTTAGACCCTATAGCTGTGCCAGTGGGGAGTCTTATTGGGGACCTGGGAAGCAAGGGAGTTACCAGACCTGGACTGACTGTGATCTCTGTGTGCTCTTAAGGGAAATTGCACTTTACTGTGTGTATTTGTTATCCTTTCCTCATATATGAGAGATGCCCTCTCTGGTGTTAGTGGTGAGGGTTGAGGCTTCTTGATTGCTGGGCCAGGGCATGGGTGTCACACATATACACATGCACACAATCATGCACACACATAAGCCTTGAGTAATTATTGACTGATCTCTTTGGCATAATTAGAATTATTATTAAAAAAGTGTTGCTGTACTCCCTCTCCAATCATCAAACCTTCATCCTGGTTCCTAAGTTGATCCATGAATTCCTTCTGGGGTGAGACCCTTATGGCTCATTCATTTTCCAAGGGCAAGAGGCAAGTGCACCAGGAGTGATGCCAACACTGATACAGAAGACTGTTGCTGCATGTACAATGCATATCAGAATGCAGTGGGACATTGTGAGGGGACTGCCTGGCCTCCACAGGAATATTTTCACTTTTGGGTCACTTACTTTATTCACTTTTGGCAATATCATCATCATTCCTGTCTGCCCCCTACCAGCTATAACCACTGACTGACTGACCCACAAATTCAATTCATGTCACTCGTATTGTAATCCCAGCTTATTCATTCCATGGCAGTGGAACTGCCTTATAATTCCTACTAAAAGTTAGTGAAATAGTTGTGTTAACTGCTTCATGTATGCATGAACCGTATGTAGTCCACTGTTCATAAGTACTGAATTTTGGGCCAAGGTTACACATGAAAATAATGTGAGTACCAGCTACCAGCAGAAAAACTTAGTAAGCAGATGTTAAATAACAAATGTTTGATGAGAGCAATAAAAACATCTAATGATATCAAGTGAAAGAGGCTGCATGATTAGGCAATAATTTTTATAAGCAATGACAGATTTTTATTGCCATTTGTTATACAAACATAACCTTTAGAGATATTTTACAATGAAAGTCACTTGCTGCATAGTCCCATGAAAACGGAATACAGAGTACAGATATGAGTGTATGATGCAGATTTAATACCCTGCCTACAAAGTACAATGGGAAATTAGAAGTAGTGCCTCTGCTGTTTCCAGGTGATATTGTCCTTTTGGCCTCATCTAACTGCAGTTTCCTATATGGACTAGTGCAATATCCTGCTGAGTGCAAAGTGACTGAGATAAAAATTTGTATGTCCATATCTGAGGTCATAATACTAAACCCAAAAACAATGGACTCCTCACTTTGAACAGAGGAACATAATTACATTGGGGTCTTGTTTTCTATCGACAATAAGGGTACAGGAGACTTACAAGTAGGCCAAAGCACTGGCCACAGACCTCCAGGTGCTGAACTCATCTATGATGATAAAGCAGGAGCAGAATGCTCAGATAAACATCTGTATGTCACATTCTTCACTTATGCTCATGAGACGGATGGATGCACTGACACATAGGTAGAGGATACAGGGAAAAGTAACAGGAATTATATTTGTCTGCAGCATCACTGGGCTTATTCTTGATGATCTAGGTGAGCCCTGGAATAGAATTTCCACTCCACTGCAGTGAGGGGAACCAATTGAGATAGTCTGGGGTTCTTATAATAATGTCTCCTGACTTCTGTAGGACTCACTATGGATACAGCTCATGAGAGATCCAAGACAGGCTGAATGGGTTGTATGTCCTGGCATGCCTGCAAAGAGTTTGGATCCCCATAATAAGATGGAATCCGTGGCCAGGAAATCTATGATCTATGTTGCATGGCTTTGGGATTCCTATAATGAGATGGAATCTATGACCAGAAAATCTATGATCTATGCTGCATGGCTTTGGGATTCCCATAATGAGATGGAATCCATGGCCAGAAAATCTATGATCTATGCTGCATGGCTTTGGGATTCTCTTAATGAGATGGAATCATAGCCAGGAAATCTATGATCTATGCTGCATGGCTTTGGGATTCCCCATAATGAGATGGAATCCATGTCCAGGAAATCTATGATCTATGCTGCATGGCTTTGGGATTCTCCTAATGAGATGGAATCATAGCCAGGAAATCTATGATCTATGCTGCATGGCTTTGAGATTGATGGAATCATAGCCAGGAAATCTATGATCTATGCTGCATGGCTTTGGGATTCTCTTAATGAGATGGAATCATAGCCAGGAAATCTATGATCTATGCTGCATGGCTTTGGGATTCCCCATAATGAGATGGAATCCATGTCCAGGAAATCTATGATCTATGCTGCATGGCTTTGGGATTCCCCATAATGAGATGGAATCCATGTCCAGGAAATCTATGATCTATGCTGCATGGCTTTGGGATTCTCTTAATGAGATGGAATCATAGCCAGGAAATCTATGATCTATGCTGCATGGCTTTGGGATTCCCCATAATGAGATGGAATCCATGTCCAGGAAATCTATGATCTATGCTGCATGGCTTTGGGATTCCCCATAATGAGATGGAATCCATGTCCAGGAAATGTATGATCTATGCTGCATGGCTTTGGGATTCCCCATAATGAGATGGAATCCATGTCCAGGAAATCTATGATCTATGCTGCATGGCTTTGGGATTCCCCATAATGAGATGGAATCCATGTCCAGGAAATCTATGATCTATGCTGCATGGCTTTGGGATTCCTATAATGAGATGGAATCATAGCCAGGAAATCTATGATCTATGCTGCATGGCTTTGGGATTCCCCATAATGAGATGGAATCCATGTCCAGGAAATCTATGATCTATGCTGCATGGCTTTGGGATTCCTATAATGAGATGGAATCATGTCCAGGAAATCTATGATCTATGCTGCATGGCTTTGGGATTCTCTTAATGAGATGGAATCCATGTCCAGGAAATCTATGATCTATGCTGCATGGCTTTGGGATTCTCTTAATGAGATGGAATCCATGTCCAGGAAATCTATGATCTATGCTGCATGGCTTTGGGATTCCCCATAATGAGATGGAATCCATGTCCAGGAAATCTATGATCTATGCTGCATGGCCTGCTTCAATGTTATCACCCAGGAAAGGGGGAGGAAACAAGCGAGCGGAAAGCAGTAAATTGTAAATCAGCAAGGGTCTGTATTTATTTATTTATTTATTTTGCAGTGTTCTGTAATTCTTAAGTCTTTTATAAGTGTGAGAAAGCGATACCAAATCAATCCCTATGATAGGAAGTCCACTCTCAGGGTCATCCAGTGAGGAAGAGCTCAGACTGAGTGGTGCAGCCCATGCTTACTCTAATTAGCTGTACCAGATTATGCCAGATAATGCATATGGACAAACTGAATTAAAAAAAAAACATATGTGCCACAAGACCTGGAATCTTCTATCACCTTTATTATATGCTTACATGGCTATCTGCATAATTATGCAACTTTCTAATGGAATATTTCCGTCGTAAAAAGAATGGACTTTTCATGGTAATAAGCACATCTAGCCTCTTGTCAAACTATGAAGATAGTATGAATGGTACATCTATGTTGTTGAGGACTGGGTGTTGAATGTTCTACCCCTCAGTGGGCTGGTTTACTATTTGCTCTAGGGAATTATAGTTTATGTTCATGAATCTCTGGGCATACCCAGCGCTTGAGGTATAGCTGTACCCATTTATTGATGGATAATTGAAATTTCCCATCAAAAAGCAATTTTTTTTGTTACTAGAAATGCAGTGAGTACATTTAGGAATCTCTCATGATCATTTGGGGACATAGAATGTATATTATAGCAGGCCATAAATTAATAATTTATTTTGTTTAGGGTATGTTGGGGTTCAGTGAATATGTTTGAGATCTCAGGGAATCTTACTAAAGGTGATAGGGTTTATGACAAATATGGAAACATCCACACAGCTTCTGTCTGGTCTGAATGTATGGTATGCACTAAGCCCAGGTACAGAGGGAATGCTAACTTTACAATGACACCCAGTCTCAGTTATGATACAGACAAGTACATGTTCAAGATGCAGTAAAGCCTCAAGATCAGGCAATTTGTAACTAAGACCTCTGGCAGTGATTAGATCAATCTTGATATAGTCTGAATTAGAATTTGATGTAATTTTATTTGCAATGGGAGATGTCCTGTAGCCAGAGTCTGCCTAAAAAGGAACTATGGGACCAGCTAGGGCTTTGGCCAGTAAGTGAAAACAATGAAATGAGAGGTACAGGCCATCCCTTATGAAGCAAATTTGCCTGTCTGCCATATCATCCCAAACTGACACATACTGTATCCCCTCATCCAGAATGACAACTATATAGCCAATTTCTGAAGCTAATTTTCTTTTCTTTGCATTTAGCCATAATCCTGGGTAAAAGGAAAATTACGCTTGGGAGCAGAGTCTAATCTACATTTGACTCATGCATAGTGAGATCCAGCATGTCTCTTTGTAAGGTTCTCAGGGATGAGAGCAGCAAGCCATTCCTAACCCACACTGGACATTTGATTGTAATCATATTTACTGAGTGTGAAGGACTGAAGAGCCCTCATAGTATTGTGGACTTGTCACCAGACATCTGTCACCCTATCTGTCTCAATTCACTCCCACATTGACTGCCATTTGTTTACAATCATAGTAAACTGTTGTGAGGGACAGAAGATCCCTCATAACATTGCAGCTCCTGGTACTGGATAAACATCTAGCTGTTATCCTGGCATTGTCCAGCCTTGTAGACATAAAGCCAATGTGCTTGACACAAGAATCATTGATTACTATGGCATTTCTATTTGTACTCACAGGCTTAGCAGCAATGATTGGTTTACAGGCTGCCACTTGGTGACTTTTAAATATGTGCAAGAATGGTGATGCCGTGTTAGTAGATGTGTACTTAGATTTTATCTCTCTGTTTTTTAGGAATTCTGGGAAGTGACTTTTTGATAGTCTCAGCATATGCTGGTATGGAGTGCTTGTACAGATGTGTGGGTATTAGTGTGTGGCACTTATGGACCATCTTTTTAGGCAAGAGGATGGCCTCCATGTTCTGTACATACTTACATCTCTCACATATTATATCGTGTATGTCAAGTAAAAGTTTGTTGTGAGCATTTGTCAGTTCCTACACTGCCTAAAAATATTGTTATGAAACTAGCAACACAGGATACAAGTCAATTTGTCTTCCATGTCTGCTAAGTGGGTCTATGTCTTAAAGAGGGGCACACACACACACACATATATATATATATATATATATATATATATATATATATATATATGTCTCTAAGATATACATTTAGTAGCTTAATTGATTGGTGCAAGGGAGCTTAAGTGCAAGAGGTTACAATAAACTAGTATTAGTGGCAGTAATAAACAGCACTTACAAGACGTTTAAAGCAACGAGGAAGACAACGATAATTCCAATATGTGTGGGACAGTAACTACAGCAGCTACAAGACAAAGCTACAACAGAAATGCACAATATCAATAGTAGAATATTGCAGAGGTAGCTGCGGCAACAGCAAAAATGAGGCAACGGCTGAAAGCGCAGCTATGTGTAACTAACAGCAACACAACCAGCAGTGCCCTGCAACTCATAAAGCAGTTAAGGGAAATTAGTCATTAACAAGGCTGAACAGACTACCAATGAAAAGTACAGTAAACTTAATTAAATAAAGAAAATTAGACTGATTCCAGATGTTATAGACTGTTTGTGTAGTCAAACCCAGTAAATCAGCGTTGAGCTCAGAGTGTAGCATCTCATAACAAAGAAAAAAAAAAGCAATGCTGATTTTGCTGGGAGTTCAAGTTCCTCTGCATCCCAGCCATGGCTAGTTAATAGTCTTACATCACTGATGCCCCTTGTTGGAGAAGGGACTTTATGTTTGCTTCATTCAACATATGTGCTCTTTTTCTTCTGAAAATGCAAACAAACCGAGTATGCAATGGGAGAGAGCGTGACCCACTGCAAAAATAATTTAGCATTTTTGCTGTTGTTATAAGATCTATTTTGTTTACTTTTCTGTAAGATTTTTTTGAGTTGTTTGAATGTCATCTATAAATTAACACGGATCAATATTCACATGTTGTATCGTCCTAGGCATATACATTTTTTTCAATACAACAGATGAAACAAGCTTCCCAGACAAATATTATGTTAGATACTATCATAAATAGTAAATAGTAAATTTAGTAAAATAAAATAAATGTGTTGTTTAATCCTAGTGCTTAAAAACATATTTAGGTTTGGACTGATTTATAATTTTGCTATATTCTGTATATAATTGCACAACTGAATTGCTATTATTTTTCTTTCACATTTAGACTCACTTCGAAACACGTATCTGCTGTAAATTAACACAGAATGAGAACACTGTCGTATTTCTTCATTCTCAAAAAGGAAGTGGTGTTTGTTAATGAAGTGAGACAGCTCACTTGCAGTTCCACTTGACTTGAGACTTCAAGAACTCCCTTTCTTCTATCGCAGCATCTGGTTTACTTGTCATGGATCAAATAATCCTTTTTTGGCTTTTAGGAAACTGGATTTGTTTGGGGTTTACATCAGCCAGTGGCCTTTCTCCACGACGTATCTATAATTATGGTAAGAGCAATGGATGACACCCATTTGTTTTAGAAAATGTACTAGCAGCCTGAAAAGCAGCTATCTCATGTGTTAGTCATTGTGTTTTATAGTGGCTGCTTGCCGTTGCTTATATAAACAGCATCCCCACATCATTTCTGGGTTTTCTAGAAATACGACAAGCATTCAGATCTGTGTAGAAAGGGCAGTGATGAATTAATTTAAGTTGTCTTCAGTCACAGACATTCAAATAAATGCATATGTTATATGACAGCTGGATAACCTCACGCTTTCCAGCTGTGTCACTATTAATTTTAAATGTACTACTATTGGTTGATTTTTAGTATTTCAATCTGAATTAGTTATGGAAATATTCTATTGCAATGCCTAAATGTAGAATATTAAATCTTGTTATTATTCAACTTTATTTTTTGATTATTTGGTGTACAAAGAGCATAAACTGTACCATATAGTTTCAAACCTTTTTCATAGCAGTCAGACGATTAGTAATATCTGCAGGGTATCAAACTCAATAGTGATTTAAGCACAGCACTAATGAAATTTCAATCACAATTTGTGAAATGGAACATATGTATGTACATAGTAATGGAATGCATATATAGATCTGTCAATTAAGGGAAATACTGCATCAGTTCTGATTCAAAGAGCAAAGTTTCAACTCTGAAGCATGAAAATGAAAGAGAGAGGAAGAGGAAGAGAGGTGAAGGAGAGTCATAACATACACTAGGAGTGCATTGTGATCAGAAGTGGTGAAAAAGTTAGTGCAGAAAGTGTGGGCAAACTTAGATTGAAATGCAGAGAAATAGCCTGCGTTCAGGGGTTTCCTGTCTTGCTATAAAGATTGCTTGTAAATGAAAGGATCCACACTTAAAATACAGAAAAAAATAACAATGAAGCAATAGCATTCTGCTGATTAGCCATACATTTTTTCTAACACAAAGAGGGTTGTACCCCAATTTCATGTTCACATAGTGGCATACAAGGGGAAAATGTACTTTAAGGGAAGTGATCTATTAATTTTGTAAGGTTTAAAAAGGATCAGATAGAAATCTAAGATTATGCCAAGGTAAAATAGATTAGTATATCACAGCTAATTACAAGCATATTCACTTATTTGTTGTCTTTTGTGACTGCGTAGGCATGTTAGATGCACAACACATCTTTATAATCTAGCAGAATACAAGAAACAATATAATAACAAGGCATACTGCAGATGGTATTCACACACCTAATAAAATAGGAACATCACAGCAACAAAGATAATTTTGTTGCAAGATAGCAAATAATGGAGGGACCTAAAATAGTAGAAATCAGTATAATAACATCACATGTCAGCAACTGGAATAGAAGTTACAGTTAAAGAGCCAACAAGCTCAGAGTTACCATTATGCTGATGACAGCAGTTTAAATTGGCTGTACTATGAACTGTCAATTTCCACAAAGCCAACAATCCAAAATACCAAAAGATAATTCCTGAAACATAGAAGGGTGAACAATTTAAGTGTTTTTGCAGGGGAGCAAGCCACACCCCCTTATGTGGGGCCCCCACATCCTCTGAAGTTATATACACAAACGTCATGGTCACACCAACTCAAAGAAGGGAAGAATATCCAGAAGAAGTTAATTAGAAATTGCACCCACAAAGCTTTCCTTTGGAGAAGGGGGGTCAGAGTTCTGTATTGCAATGCTTTTTTTTTTTCCTGCAGGCAAATGAAGCTGGTGGAATTTCACCACGTCCAAGTGTAGAGGAGCCATTTAATTTGGAAGTCAAATAATCAGAATGTGGAAAATGAAGCACATGCAAGCCTTTATAATATCTTGCTGCATGCAAAAATTGTACATCCTCCGAGTACTTCAGTTACTTGTTAACACTGAGAAAAGCAATGTTGTAATTTAAGGGGAATAATAAGCATAAAACCACTAGCTTCAACGTCTTTGAACTTGCTACTTGGACCAGTCAGCTTGTAACCTGTCTTATGTCAGCACTTTAATTATACTTGGAGCTGGATTGTGGTCAAATTGGTCCCTCAGCAGGGTAATAGACCACTGCTACCCAGCCAGGCCATTATCCCATCCCTTGTCAGTTTTTCCTGATATTCATGAAATGAAATCCAAATTTTTTAATGTGCACACTGTTTTTTTGTTTTTTTTCACAGTGATCCCAGACAGCTGGCTCTAATTTCATTTTTTTTGTCAAATTTTATCAGCAAAAATAGAGGCCATTTGCTTAATAATATTTTCAGGATGAAAGCAGACTTAACAATAGCAACAATAAACTGCTATTCCCTTGAAGCTCACATTAAGTGCCCCTAGTGGGCCGTTAAACTAAAAATGACTCAGTTATCCGCTTAATTTTCTGCCTTCCTGGACCACTGACAATTATGACTATACATGCTGACTCCAGAAGTGCCATGCAATTACAAATCTTGACTGAGCAGAAAAACATCACACTTGGTAGGCTGGTGGCATGCCTCCAGAAACACTTCTATTTTTTTAAGTAAATCAATGCATTCTATTCACTTTTAGCATACTAAAACTGCCTGTTTCTGAAGGAAGTCAATTTAGTTAATTTTCTTATACTTTCAAATAACTGGATTTTTTTAAATCGCACTCAGCTATTTGCACTTGCCGTTGCAATGCATACTTTTAAGTGTGCAAAAATCTCCCGGGAAAATCTGTCATTTCTGAAAAATTAAATGTGAAAAATAAAAACTAATTTTGCCTCTGCAACCTGATTATAGAATATATTGGGAATATATTGCTGTTGACCTGTTTATCAAAACCAAACAACAAAGCTGTCCAGAAACTGTTAGCATACATGGAAATTGATCCTCACCCCCAGAATTATGAGGTTCTGCTACACAAACTACATAAAAATGGCTGTGAGGGCATACATACTCACAGAAAATACACTATTCTAACTAGCCCTTAAATATCTATGAAACTGAAAAGGGGTAATTATACCCAGAATATCGATCTAAACTCTTAACATCACCCCCTGCCTGCAAGCATAGACACACACCAATGGCTAGATATGCAAAGATCGTGAAGATAACAGCCACAAACACTTCCGCTATAGCCCAACTCACTATTACACAAACAGTTCAGCTATAGCCCAAAACACTATTACACAAACAATTCAGCTACAGCCCAAGACACTATTACACAAACACTTCAGCTATAGCTCAAGGCACTATTACTTTAATAAAACAGCAACCTCAGCCCATGGACATAACATATCACAAAGACTTTCAACTTACCACTGTGAGCAAAAACACAAAAGCTCTCTACCACGGCAGTGGAATTCCACACAGACACCATGCCATGGTAGTAGAGATACACATAAACACTGTATTGTGGTGATGAAGAGAGTCTATGACTAGGAAGTATCTTGGGTTAACACTGAACCAAGCCAGACCTTAAAACCTGTAAAGCAGACATTGTGATCCGATAATTCAAAAATCATCTTAACTGCTGATTCCATTGTAATGGGCATTTAATTCAACCAGAACAGTATGTGCAAGGTAAATAGCTCACAAGCAGTGGTAAGTGACATTAACTGCACCTTGCTTCCCTCCATCCAAGACCAGGTTGTAATAATGTAAATGCATAAGTTTATCTTTAATAGTTTATTTTATATAAGAAATAGAGAGCCATAGTAGTCACATTAAGTCTTAAATGTTTGCACTGTAGGGAACTCCTAGATATCCTTAGCTAGACTGAAGGGAGAGAGACACAGCTAAGAGAACTAGCACCAGGACTGTGTTATTTAAACTGCCTCAAAGGCTTAGCCAAGCCATCAGAAGACTATTATCTCTCTTGGATTGTCACTGTAGATGTCTCTCCATAATGAATATCAAGAACGTACAGTGAATTTTCTAAGGAATGTTGAGCAAGTCATTGCAGTGTTTATGTAAATCTGCATTCTATACATGACATACAGTAACTAATTATACTTCTACACTAATAGAACAACACGTTTTGTTTAAAGTACCAAACTGTTTAGTCTTATAGTGTACTAAAATGTTACCCAACAAATGTAACAGAACTATGCATATGAAATATTAAATGACAAATTTTGGATGATTGCACTATAAACAGTACGAAATATGAAGAGATAACCCTATATGTAGAGTAAGAAGTGAAACTGGGGTAACATTTAACAAAGGTAGGGTCTACTCCCCGGATATTAATCCACATTTGCTCCTTTTCTTTTTCTTAATTTAAATTTATAATGTGTTATTGCATATATCTGTGGTGGTGGTGCTGCGGTAGCGTTGTTGCCTCACAGTAAGACGCTGTCCGGTTCGACTCTTAGCTAGAGCGTCTTCTGCGTGGAGACATGCGTGAATGGGCATACCTTCGCTGAAGGTTGTGCATCAGGGCTGGTAACTCAGCATGTAAAAATCAACTACCAATCATTAGCGGACCGGAGTTCCGCTGTGGCGACTCCTAACCGGGAAAAGCCGAAAGACACAAACAAATGTGTTTTTGCATATATGAACAATAAAGTGCTTATAAAAAGTGTTGTTAAACGAAAATGAGAGGATTCATTTGTAATATATTTTCTTGACAGCTGTAATTTCTTTCGGTAATAATTCTCACCTCTGTTTTTCTAGAGACTATGACACAATCACAATGATGGAGTAACTAATTAGTCTTTCTTGCTATTGCTTTATTAATTATATTAATTTCTATACAGAGGTGTGGTGTTTACAATGAACGATCATGCCTTTACTTATCATTAAATTACAATAGTATGAGGTTTTACACTTCTGCTTACAACTAGTTAAAGGCTGGTCATGGTAAGATCTCTACACAAACCAGAAAACTAAACAGCGTGCAGAAACCAACATGATATTTTGTAAAGTCTGTCCAGTCCATCTCTGTTAAGTGCAAATCTATGTATTTATAAAGGGATCCTATACCAAACATCTATGCACACCCATTGCATTCTCAATTATTTAAACTTGTCAAAAACAAGCCTGCGAAAGCTGTAGCTGAAACTACAAAACAATTGCATCTATGTCTGAGGGAAATCCCACTTCTGCAACAAAAACAAAACTATACTAACTTTACAGTCACACAGCCACTGGAAAAAGCAAACCGATGTATTTTTTACATTTGCTAAATGCGGCTTTGCTGATTAGTAGTGCAAAATAAAAAAATAAGTTAAATAAAAAAGTAATTTAGCAAAAGTAACTGTGATAGCAGCTTCAACGACTCACAGGTTTACTTATCTCTGTGGATTTAGTAAGGTGTGAAAAAATACAGTTGCGTGAGACAGAGAGATTTTGTGTGTGTGTGTGTGTACATGAGTGCGTCCGTACGTCTGCGTGCATTCGTGTGTGTGTGTGTGTGTGTGTGTGTGTGTGTGTGTGTGTGTGTGTGTGTGTGTGTGTGCGCATCAGAATGAATGAGCAACAGAGAGGAAGAAAACATACCTCTCAAATTCTTTGGTCAAAATCTGGGATCCCCTTTTTGTCAACAGACATTATCTGAACAAAAACAAACATGAATCTATAAAGTAAAGCATTACTGACTGCCTGTAATCCTCCTTAACACATCAGAAAATAAAATTTCTTCAGAGTGGGAGCAAGAATATGAGGCCAATCAGGGAAGTTCTCCAAAATTATGGACGGGGTGGGGGGGGGGGGGGGTTTGCATTGCATGATTTTTTTTTCCATTCATTTGATCACAATTACAGTTGAGGTAGAGTCAGTCACAAAAGTGCCTGTAATGGCTGGGATGTGTGTGTGTGTGTGTGTGTGTGTGTGTGTGTGTGTGTGTGTGTGTGTGTGTGTGTGTGTGTGTGTGTGTGCGTGCATGTCTGTGTGTGTGTGCGCACGCATGTCTATGTGTATCTTTCAGTGAGTGTGCATGTGTGTGTTTCAATGCAATGTGTGTGTGCGTGTGTGTGTGTGTGTGTGTGTGTGTGTGTGTGTGTGTGTGTGTGTGTGTGTGTGTCTGTCTGTGCCTCTGCATGTGCGTCTTTGCACATATGGTCATATGTTGCATGAAAGTTTGGCATGATTTACTGTGTGCAGTTTGGGTAATTTTTTCTTAACTTTATAGTAACATTAGAAGTACTGACTACAGAGAGCTAATGCCCATTTCATGCTGTCCTGCCACCTAAGGCATAGTTCATTCTTTGTAACTTCATGTTTACTTTCATGGCAACAATTGTAATGTCACAGTACAAACACAGACATGTTTGTTTGTTTGTGTCTTTCAGCTTTTCCCGGTTAGGGGTCACCACAGAGGAACTCCGGTCTGCTAATGATTGGCAGTTGATTTTTATGTACCGGCTTGCCAGGCCTGATGCACGACCTTCAATGAAGGTACGCCCATTCATGCATGTCTCCATGCAGAAGACGCTCTAGCTGAGAATTGAACCGGACAGCGTCTTACTGTGAGGTGACAATGCTACTGCAGCACCACCACCGCTGGCAGTACAAACGCAGACTACAAAGTACAATTAGCAATGAATAAAAGAGGAGCTTATTACAGGAAAATCCGGTCACTGATTTCTTCTTCTTTTGGCTTTTTCCCGGTTAGGGGTTGTCATAGCGGATCACCTGTCCGCTCATGATTGGCAGTGGAGTTTTACAGTGTTGAGTTGCCAGCCCGGCACCCAACCTTCCACAGAAGGCACACACACTCACACCTAGGGCCAATTTAGAGTGTCCAATCCACCTACAGCATGTCTTTTGGGATGTGGGAGGAAACCGGAGCACCCAGAGGAAACCCATGTGACCACAGGGAGGACACACTCCGCACAGAAGGCACCCCATCCGAGAATTGAACCGGAGAAACTCTTACTGTGAGGTGGCAACATTAACCGCTGCACCACCGTAGCCACCCAAATCAAGTAACTGATGTAATGTAACTAAATAAGATATAGTAAACTGAATACAAATGTTACCATGATGTGACTTTTTATTTCAGTTAGCAAGTTTGCATGTTCTCCCTGTGTTCGCGTGGGTTTCCTCCGGGTACTCCGGTTTCCTCCCACATTCCAAAGACATGCATCTGGAGCATTTCTCCCCGGGCCTCCGCTGAAAACAGGCTCTGTGGAACCTAGTCGGACATTCCCGGTCAACAAATGTTAAATAAATAAATAAATAAATTTCTCTATTACCTGTTCTGCTGACACCACATTTTATCTAGCCTACCACCTCTCAACAGGACTAGCACTGGAATTAAAAAAAAAATAAATCTAAGTCATCCAACTGAAAGGTGGGAAGCACACTCATAACTATACAATCTACATAGTGGCAATAAACAGTCTTTCACTTTTGTAGGTATGTATTACCCTTTTCACACTCCTTTCCCTCTGGGGTGGAACCATTTACATGAATGCAATTATACATAAGCTGCAGATGTCCCACACTCAAAATGGATGAAACTGGTTTTCAGGGCAGGGCAAAGTCCCCATCTCACTTGCAAGAAACTTTGCTCACTGTACTCGCCCTACTTAATATAAATTGAGCTTGTCTGGCAATTAGAGTAGAGGAAAATGGCTCTGAGTTTTTATCAATGGCACAAGGTTTGATTCTTTCCACATTCATTTTCCCACTTTTTGATTCTAAGCAATCACTTTACCTGACAATGCTCCAGGCAGCTGTATAAAAAGACACATACCCAGTAGGATTATCTGGCTAAGAAATAGATAAGATAAAGAAAAATAAACAACTCCAAGTTTACACCACATTAAGAAAAGGGAATATTCCATTTTAAGGATTTTCCCTTTTGCCTGTATCACAATTGGGCTAGTTTAATTTGGTCTCGATAACCTACTTCAGTCCATTTAAAGATGGTCATTATGCAAGACTGTTGATTGGGCCTCCCCAACTAGGAGTAAAAGGAAAGGGGAGTGGCTCTTTAGGTTCTTGACCCCAACCACCATGTTAAAATGCTGTCCTGTGAGTTAAAGCTAAAAGTATACCAGTGAGTAAGGCACTGATAACATAAGATGTTGTTTGTGTTTCACTGTTGCAGTCATTACATTTGGGTAATCTGCTGGCAGGTTGCCCTCAGTCGGCCTGAATTCCAAAGTCTTGGGTCCTGTGTCGGTTGCTGTCTTCTCTTCCATGACGTCAGGTCGTCAGGGGTATAAAACATGCAGCCGACGCCATTTTCTTTAGTCTTTCTTGCCGTGCGGTGCCCGAAGCAGAAGCATTTTGCAAGTGCCGGTCGGCCGACTACTGAAATATTCGAATTTGAGTTTCAGAACCAAAGTCTTCAGTAAAGCTAAGTACCCCGTTGGGGAAACTTTTTTCTTGCTTTTTACCGATGTCAGAAAAAGTTAATAATTGTATTACTTGTGGGAAGCAAATATCTCATAAGGATTTCCATTTATACTGTATTCCTTGCTTAGGCCCTGATCACAATGTGCCTGGCTGTCGGTTTTGTGCTAGATTTAACCAATGCACTATTAAGCGTCGGTATATTTTTGCATCAAAGTATTTTGGAAACAGATTTAACTACCCAGAAATGTCGTTGGATAGCAATCCATAAAAAACACAAAGAAAAGGACAGATAAAGGCAGTCGAGATCCAAAACCGATGACGAAGCTTCTCCTAAGCCAGTCGCTGGTTCGCCGGTACTCAGTGAGGCGCTTTCGCAGCCCCTGATACCCGCTGCCTTCGAGTCACAGGCCTCTACCAACACCTATGTGGAGTCCGGCATGCTGCAAGATACTCAAGGTATTGGACCAATGGATGTATCTCCCTCGGATGGGTCCAGAGCCGTTGAGCAGGCACCGGCTTCTGAGGGTGTATTCAGACCTCAATATTTATATATCAAACCGACGACATCTGCAAAACCAAAGACAAATGAAACTTCTAAAACTAAAAAAAATTATGCCTGAGCCACGTGCACAGGCCGCCATGCCTAAAAACAGATGATCAAAATGGCTGAAGACCTTATTACCTTGATCAGGGGTACCCATCCCCCTCCAGATAAGAGGCCTAGGCAAGACACTGATTATGAATCTTCAGATCAGGTTTCTATTTCTTCTGATTCATCTTCTGATCAGGAATTATCTATACCTCCCTATGAGGATTCTGATGCTAAGGAGTCTATTCCATCTGCATCTCCTCCAGAGAATTATTAATTTGGAGAAACCTTGCATACTTTGAGGGAGCATTTTCACTGGGAGAGTCAGGACTTCTCAGAATCAAAAAAGAGGCTCAGGGATTTCCTTCTTCTCCCTCAGCACAAGCCTTTAGCCATTCCCCCTGTTTTAGACATTGTGGATGATGTGTTTTCGGAGTCAAGCTTGACCCCTGACTCCTTACCTCCGGCTCCCAGTAAACCTGACAGATATTACAGGGTCCCTGACTCACATAAATTTCTATTTAGAAACCCTGCTGCTGACCCAGAAACTATTTCACAGGGTCCAAAGGGAGTTAAGGCCTCAACTGCAAAAAACCGTACCCCCTCTGACAGAGATTCAAGGGCACTAGACAGATGGGGAAAAAAGGTTTATACATCTGCAACCTTGGCAGTCAGGGCCTTAAACTGTCAATTTCATATGCTTAAGTACCAACAACATGTTATGGGATTGCTGAAACAGAAAATGATGTTGATTTTAGAATGTGCAGAAAATAAAGAATTGCAGGAATTATTGCATGCAGCTGAACAAGTTGGAAAGCATACTTTGCAATGTGGCTTTGATTCCTTAGAGGCCTCCTGCAGGGCCGCAGTTACTGGATCTGTGATTAGGAGGCATGCCTGGTTAAAGGAACAAAATTTTCCTGATCATGTTAAAGCTAAATTGCTAGATGCACCTTTACAGCATGATTCTCTGTTGGTATTAAGGCAGAAGAAGTTTTAAAGAAAATGGAAGACAAAGCTGAGTCAATGCAAACTGTTAAAGACTTCTTACAGGTGCAGCCACCAAGATTCAGTAGACACTGGCCTACAAAAAATTGGTCCTTTCCTGTGTCAGACAGAACTCAAAGGGGCAAATCCAGATGCCCAAAGGGTTCCAGATACCAGGCGCAAGATTCATACAGGTCAAAGCAATGGGGCGCATCTACCTCAAAATCAGGGGAAGATAAAGCGCAAACCTACAGAAAACAGTCCCAATGACTTCCCTCTGCCTACACCAAGCACTTATCTTTTGACAGCACCCTTAGGGGGAAAATTAGCACTTTTTGCTCAAAATTGGCAGTTAATAACCCAGGACAAGTGGGTACTAAACATAGTATCACAGGGATACAGATTCCATTTCCACACTCTGCCAATGGCAAACAGTTGGCCAGATCTTCCCAAAAATCAATGGGCAGAGGCACAGAAACAGGTTATGTCCCTCATGGATATGGGGGCCATTCAACCAGTACCAGAACGGGAAAAAAGACAAGGTTTTTACTCAAGACTGTTCTTGGTACCCAGAAAGGACAAGGCATGGTGGCCAATACTGGATTTGTCAATTTTGAACACATACCTGGACATTCCAAAGTTCAAAATGCTGACTTTGCAGCAGCTTCTGCCCATGCTGGGCAAGAGTGCTTGGCTGGTGACTTTAGACCTAAAAGAGGCATACCTGCATGTCCCAATAAGACAGTCGTGCAGAAGATACCTCAGATTCAAGGCTGGCTTAATGCATTACCAATTCTCTGCACTGCTCTTTGGCTTATCTACTGCACCCAGGGTCTTTACAAAGTGCCTGGCACCAGTAATTGCATTTTTCAGACAAAGAAGTATACAGATATATCCTTACTTGGATGACTTTCTCATTCAAGAAGAGAACAAGGACACTCTTCTTCGACACCTGGCATTTGTGAAAAGGCTTCTAACATGCCTAGGGTACACAATAAACAAAAAGAAATCACAACTGGTACCCTCTCAAAACATAACATTCCTGGGTGCAAGCTTGAATACAACTGCCCAGATGGCTTACCTCACGCCAGACAAACAAAGGCAACTGACTACTTCAAACTGATGGCAACAAAAGCACAGTCTTCTGCAAGACAAATTCTGCAGGCTCTGGGCTTCATGGCATCCTGCATCCTACTAGTTCCATATGCAAGACTGCATATGAGGAAACTTCAATGGTACCTAAAAGGTTTATGGGAGTCAACATTCACACAGTCTGGAAGATTCCTCTCATTCCCTGCCTGCAACAGGAGTTTCTATGGTGGGCAAAGGCCTGACACCAAAACATGGGACGGCCCTTCACTCTACCCCCTGCCAGCCAAACCTTAACAACAGATGCATCAGATTATGCCTGGGGGGCCCACATGGCAGGAAGATGCATACAGGGCATATGGGCACCAAAACAAATGCATCTAGATATCAACCAGAAAGAGATGCTAGCTATTCAAAATGCCCTAACAGCCTTCAAGGACTTACTTCATCCAGGACAACTACTGATAAAGATGGACAACACCACAGTCATGTGGCATATAAACAAGCAAGGGGGCACACACTCATACCCCCTTTGCAGATTAGCCATGGCACTGTGGGACACAGCTTTGACCTACCAAATACATCTTCAAGCTCAATTCCTGCCAGGAAAACAAAACACTCTGGCAGACGATTTAAGCAGAAACCTTATGGATCCTCACGAGTGGAATCTAAATCCACAAGTTGCATGATAACAGAAAAATGGGGGAGCCCAGACATAGATCTATTTGCCTCTCCTCAAAATTATCAACTGAAAAGATTCTGCACAAGGATGGAAAGTGGATGCCTTATCCTTCAGTTGGTAAAACCTATCAGTTTACGCCTTTCCTCCTCTGCCTCTTCTATCCAAGTTCCTCCTAAAAGTCAGACAACAGAAGCCAAAGATGATATTAATTGCCCCAGACTGGCCCCGCCAATACTGGTACCCAATCCTAAGAAACTTGTCTCAATACCCAGCTTGGACCTTGCCTCAAACACCACAACTACTGTCCCAGCAAAACAATCAGATCCTGCACAATCAACTACAGACTCTAAACCTGGCAGCATGGCTAATCAGGTAATCATACAAACAACACCTCTCAGTAAAGCTGTGATGGATGTCATTTTGGAAGCCAGAAGGCCTAGTACTAGAAAATCTTATGCTGACAAATGGAAGAGATTCTGTGCTTGGAATCAAGCACAATGAACTGATAAAGCAGAACCAAATATTTGTCAGATATTACAATACTTAACTGAGATGCTTGGCAAAGGCCTATCTTTCTCATCAATCAAAATCCATGCCTCTGCCATTTTGGCTCATTAACACACAGAACCACCAATCTTTTCTCATCCTTTACTAAAGCAGTATCTTAGAGGAGCCAAAAATTTAAGGCCCCCTAGAAGATCACCATTACCTGCATGGGACCTCAATTATGTGTTGGAAAAACTCACCCTACCTCCATTTGAACCAGCTGCTACCACTGATATAAAGCTCTTATCATGGAAGACAGCTCTGCTACTAGCAATTACTTCAGCAAGAAGAGTTTCAGAGCTACAGGCCCTCATGGCTGTAGAGCCTTTTATCATATTTTACCCGGACAGGGTGTCTCTGAGGACAAATCCTACTTTTATGCCTAAGGTGGTTTCCAGTGTGGCTCTTAACCAAACAATTTATCTGCCAACTTTTTATCCAAATCCGCAGAACAAAGGGGAGAGAATTCTGCATTCCTTGGATGTTCACAGACAGCTAAGATTCTAGTTGAGCAGGACTAAAGCTCTAAGAAAAACTGAGCAATTACTAGTGTCATATGCTGCAGGATCAGAAGGAAAGGCTATTTCAAAGCAGGCAATTTCAAAGTGGATAGGCCACTGCATCCGTTTCTGCTACTTACTCCATGGTAAACCTGTGCCCAAGGGCGTTAGGTCTCATTCCACCAGAGCTGCAGCTACTTCAGCAGCCTTTCTCATCGGAGTACCAACCAAAGACATTCTAGAGGCTGCTACTGGGAGTTCTGTTCACACCTTTACAAAGCATTACCATTTGCCTCTCTACTCTAAGTCCAGGGCAGGCTTTGCCACTGCAGTGCTGCAGGGCCTTATTGCCACACCTAATGCTGTTTAGCTCCAGCCTCCCAACCATAGCTTTGGGATTCTACCCAAATGTAATGCCTACAACAGTGAAACACGAAGAACATAGTACAGTTGTGTACACTTACCATAAATGTAGATGTTCAAGTGTATTCACTGTTGCAGTCCAGGTTCCCCTCCCACTATCCCCATCATTCTGAAGTTTATCTTTCCTTCACTACCTTCTACAACCTATGGGGTGTATTTGCTTGTAGATGAAGGTAAAGTTTATATTGATGCAGGTATTTATATATATATATATATATATATATATATATATATATATATATATATATATATATAAAATATTGCTACCTTTTTGGGGGCACCTGACATCGGGGGCAAGAAAAACTAAAGAAAATGGCATTGGCTGCATGTTTTATACCCCTGATGACCAGACATCATGGAAGAGAAGACAGCAACTGACACAGGACGCAAGACTTTGGAATTCAGGCCGACTGAGGGCAACCTGCCAGCAGATTACCCAAATGTAATGACTGCAACAGTGAATAGACTTGAACATCTACATTTATGGTAAGTGTACACAACTGTATTTTTTGTGTGATTCTGATCTAATCTGCTAGTGTTATTTCTGAGACGTAGATTAAGAGTAGCTTTAATTTAGAAAGTAACTTACAGTCACATGACTAATTCTGAATATTTTAGGTAGAGACAGCATACTGGGAGTTATAAGCAGTGTGATGACCGTGCCCTGGCCCAGCAATCAAGGAGCCTCAATCCTCACCAATAACACCAGGGAGGTCATCTCCTAGAGGAGGAAAGGATGACTAATGCACACAGTAAAGTACAATTTACCTTAAGTGCACACAGAGATTACTGTCAGTCTGGGGCTGGCTGCTCCCTTGCTCACCAGATCCCCAATAAGACTCCCTACTTACACAACTATGGGGTCCAGGTCTCAGCCTAACTGGGCAAGCTAGAACCTCCAGTACCCTCTCTGTCCTACCAGCGCTTTGTGTCCCTGCCGAAGTAGCTGATACAACAGACACACACTTTGAGATAAGTATTTATACAACTTCACAGACACTCCTGGGAAAGGCTGGCACAGATTCTCCAGCTGTGCCCCTTTACCCAGACTATACGGTAGTAATTACTGCCACCACCCAGTTAATAATATCAGCTACTAAAGGCCCTTAAAATGGTGTCCAATTATTACTGTGCAATATTAATATCCAGTGGTAATGTGACTATACAGCCTAAGGATTATCAGAGTGGCCTATTACAATAAACTCTATATAAATATGCAATGTACTCTAGAGCTTATCTCTACACAAAGCAGCCACAGGTAGAAGGTTTTAAAAATATTTAATAATAAATAATCAAAACACAAGACAAAACTACTACACCACAGAGATATCTAAGAGTTTACAGATCACACAGAAACTTAAAATAATACAGTAGGACAGGTCTGGTTTCAAAGAAAAATACCTAATTAATCTTTACTAGCTTTAACTATTCCTACAAGATATCACAGTGCTAAAATCTTACATGTGAGCATAAGCAGAGTGCTGATAAGTTATATGTCCAGATCAAAATGCTCCTCTGTCTCTTGTGAGAAATAGTATTTAAACATTACTAACAAACATATTTCTAAGGCCCTCCCAAAATTACATCATTGTTGGCACTTAGGTTTTCCCAGTATTCATATTGCATCATCTTAACACCTGGTCTTAGTTCTCAGGTCACAAACTGCATTATTTACCAATCTAACATCTCCTCTGAAACTTACAAGGATACAAGACATTTGACATATATATGCTAACAGAAACTAAAGCAATAAAAGCACCTTCCATATATAAATTATAGTCATAAACTTTAGCCTTTAAACAATGGGCATGACATCTTCATCCAGCTGCCCTCAGGCTGAATTCTAACATGAAAGGATGCAACATGCTTCACTGGACCAGTAGATTGCCATGTTGTCACATATTTTGGAGTTCCACATTTCACAGTGTTTTCCTACATTTTAAAAACACAAGCCTGTATTTTACATTTATTTATACAGTTGATAGAATTATATATTAAATTCTATTTGACTAGGCTGGCAGCCTTCACCCATCTCTCCTCAGTCGTCACATCTCTTCCCCCCGGGGGACTCAAGCAAGTTTTTCAAGTGCCCCTTGAGAAATGTCGCTTGAGAGTGTCAGGTCTATCTGGGTGTACCTCACCCCATTCCCTGTCTTGAGAGCCCATCTGCATTGGCATTGCTACTCCCACTGTGGTGCTGCACTGACATATCATATGCTTGCAACCGCAGACTCCATCTTAGTAACTTGGCATTTTGCTGACTGGCTCTGTTTAGAGGGTTGTGATCTGTCATCTGTCATCACAGTGAATTTTCTTCCATACAGATAAGGCTGAAGTTTTTGTAGTGCTCACACTATGGATAGACATTCCTTTAATATCTCTGCATAACATTCCTCCCTGGGTTGGAGCCTACAACTGAGATAAACCACTGGGTGCTCTTCTCCCTCTGAAGAAATCTGGCTAAGTACAGCCCCCACCCCATAGTTTGAAGCATCCACCTGCACAACAAAGTCTTTGCTGTAGTCTGGACTGGCTAACACAAGGGGTCCTCCCAAAGCTTCCTTAAGCTTCTGAAATGTCTGCTCACATGCTGGGGTCCACACTACCTTATCTGGCCTGTTCTTCCTAGTCAGGTCTGTGAGGGGAGCAGCTATGGTACTACAATTGGGAACAAACTTTCTGTAGTACCCTGCTATCCCTAAGAATGCCCTCACCTGCTTTTTGGCAACAGGTGCAGGCCATGCCTGAATAGCTTCCACTTTGGCAAGTTCTGGCCTGAACGTACCACTCCCCACTCTATGTCCTAGGTTGGAGACCACTGCCATACCCACCTGACATTTTCTCTGCTTAATGGTCAACCCTGCCCTCTGTAGTCTGCCCAGCACCTCCCTGACATGCTGAAGGTGCTCTTGCCAGGAATGGCTGTAGATAGCAATATCATCAATGTAAGCAAGGGTAAACCCTCCTGCTCCTGCTAAGATATGATCTACCAGCCTCTAAAAGTCGCTGGGGCATTCTGCATCACAAAGGGCATCTTTGTGAACTCATACAAGCCAAAAGGAGCCACAAAGGCTGACTTCTCTTTAGCACTGGGAGTCAAGGGAACCCTTGGTAAGATCAATGGTTGTAAGATACTTAGCTCCACCCAGCTGCTCTAGGGCCTCATCTGTCCTAGGCATGGGGTAAGCATCTGACTCTGTGTGACTATTTAATTTCCTGTAATCCACACAGAACATGTTGCTGCCATCCATCTTTGGCACCAACACCACTGGTGAGGCCCAGGGACTGTTGGACTCTTGAATCACCCCTAGTTCCAACATCTCCTGTACCTCTTCCCTCAGAGTCTGTTTGACTCTCTCAGGCACCCTATAAGGGGCCTGCCTGATAGGCCTTCGGGGTACTGTATCCACCTGGTACTGCACCAGGTGGGTGCTCCCTGGTTTCCCAATGAACACGCCCCCAAACTCCTGCAACACTGCTCGGATTTCTCGAACCTGGGTAGGAGATAGCTGCTGGGACATTGCTAATCCCTTCCACCAAGGTGTCAGCCCGAGCCTCACTGAGGAGATCAGTCCCCAGATCTCCCTCAGACTCCTCCTGCAATCCACTGCAAATGCTCAGCACAAGGGCCTCCCTATCATGGTAAGGTTTCATCATGTTAACATGGTACAATTTGTGCCCCTGTCATCTGCCTAGCATTTCCACCATGTAGTTAACATCATATACCTTTCTTACCACCTTGTAGGGTCCCTCCCAAGCTGCTTGCAACTTGTTGTGTCTGACAGGAATGAGAACCATCACCTGCTGCCATACAGCATACTCTCTAGCTTGAGCATTCCTGTCATACCACACCTTTTTCTGTTGTTGGGCTTCTGCCAGGTTCTCCTTGGCCAAGCCCATGAGTTCCCTGAGTCTTGTCCTGAGGCTCAGGACATATGCCACAACAGACTCCTTGTGAGACTCACACTCACCTTCCCACTCATCTCAAATTAAATCTAGAGGTCCCCTCACCCTATGCCCATACAGCAACTCAAAGGGTGAAAACCCTTTGGATTCCTGGGGAACCTCTCTGTAAGAAACAACAGATGGGGCAAATATTTGTCCCACTCCCTCTTAAACTGATCTGCAAATGGCCATAGCATGGACTTGATTGCAGAGTTTAACCTCTAACAAGACCATTAGTCTGGGGATGGAAGGGGGTGGTCTTCGTGTGCTTCACCCCACAGGATTTCCACAGACAAGCCAGCAGGTCTGACATAAAATTGGCATCTCTGTCAGACAGTATTTCCTTTGGGAAACCTACCCTGCTGAAAATCTCTAGCAAAGCATTTGCCACCTTCTCGGGCTCAATGGAGGACAAAGCCACTAACTCAAGGTATCATGTCATAATCTACAATCACTAGGATATACTTTTTCCCCTGTGGAACTTGGGGTACTCAGAGGACCCACAATATCCATAGCTACCCTCTGAAATGGCTCCTTAGTCAAAGGCAAAGGCATCAAAGGAGCTCTCACCTTGTCTCCTGCCTTGCCTACCTTTTGGCACTGCTCACAGGTCCTGCAGTACCTTGTTACATCTTTGGAAATTCCAGGCCAATAGAAGTTTTGCATAATATACCTCTTTGTACGTTTTATGCCCATGTGACCTGCAAAGGGAATATCATGGGCCATGGCTAGAAGCGCCAGATGGTAAGCTCTAGGCACTACCAACTGCTGTACTCTCTCATCTTCTAGCCCTCCCTCAGGGGTCCACTCTCTGTACAGTAACCCTTTGTTCCAGTATACAAATTTCCCCTTCATTTGTATCAGGTGCCTCCCTAGCTACCTGCCTCAGGCCTTGCAATGTAGGGTCTAGAGCTGAGCCTGTCTCAAGTCTCTCCTTGTAACCCTTCCCAGCTCCCCTTTCACAGGAAGTCTGGCATCCTCTGACAGCGGTGCCTTACTGTCAGCCTGGTTACTACTACTCACCTCTACCTTTGCAGTTACCCTGTCCAGGGGAACATCAGTACCCACAAACAGCTGTGGCTCACATTCAGTCTCACTGCTACAGTGTAGCTCACTCCCTGAAGTAACCACCTCAGCAGTCCTGGCTGCAAGTATGCAGAGTGTCTGGGTCTCCCCCAGGCTTCCATACCCACATGCTTGTCTCCTAGCCTCACTGCATTAACTACGTAAGTACATGGTACTGCCTCATCCAAATCCTTCCCTCTCAGGACATTTGCAGGATGGTAGTTCCATACCCCTGTTGTCTCAAGACAACCCACTATTGTCATTTTATCTTTACCACTTACTGGCTCTTTCACCTTTGGTTCCCCACCTTGCCTCCATGGACACTTATATGCCACATGGCCCCACTGGTTGCATTCAAAATATTTAATCCTAGCTCCTGGAGATGTACCTGGACTAGTGGCTTCCCCTGCTACTGGCAGATTCTGTTGGGGCAGTCTGTGCTGCCCACTATGGGTTCCTTTAGTCCCATGAGCAGTACTAGGGGTCCCTTTCCTGTGCAGGGCAACCCTGCTTGCTAGGTATAGGTCACCCTTCTTCCCCAACTCCTTTGAAGTAGCACACTGTCTATCAGCTAACCAGATCCTCATGTCCTCAGGCAAAGTGCTAAGGGTTTGCTCCCTTACCAAAAGGTCTGCCAGCCCTTCAAAAGTGGTGACCTGACATCCACTCACCCAGCTATGAAAATAAGTGCTCACTTCAACAACATATCCACATACATTTTCATCTGCCTTGCATCTATGCTCATGAAACTTTTTCCTATACATTTCAGGTGTTAGCTTAAAACATTTTAACAAATGTCTTTTTACAGCAGTATAATCAAAACAGTCAGTGTCATGCATTTTTGCTAAAGAAGCTACATCTTTACCATGGAGTAAGGGGGTTGGGAACCATACCCAGAGCCCTTGGTCAACTTCATACTGTTTAAATATCTGCTCAAACATATGAATGAAGCTATCAAAATTATCCCCGTCTTTAAACTGTGGAAGAAATTTACTGACCTTTTGTGCTTCTGGGGTCTGGTTACTCCCTTCCCCATTACCTCCATGACTCTGGTGAAGAGTCAGCATTTCCCTCTCATGCCTTCTCTGCCATTCCTATTCACAGCTTCTAGGCTCCTCATTCTCTCAGCTGCTTCCAGTTCCATACACCTGGCCTCCACCTCAAGTCTCTTTTTAAGACTTGAATTTTAAGTCCACTGCAGAAAGGTTCAGCCGTCCATTCTCTGAGGATATTGTATCTCCACTGTCAGTCTGATTATCCTCCAGGCTGCTGTTTTCTGATGCAGCTGTAACCAAGGCTGCAATCAGGTCTGCCTTAGTCAGGTTTCCATGCACCAGCCCCCTAGCCTGGCACATCTCCGCCAGCTGGCTCCTTGTCAGCTTTCCATACTCTTCTGCTGACATGCTGCCTGCTCACCCTGACTAGCACTAAGCTAACAAAAGAAATAAACAATTGTGATCTGAACTCTGGGTATACACTGCGTGGCTGTTTAAGAGTACAAAACACTTTTAGAGATCACTGTACATAAGCTACAGGAATTCACACAACCCACACCACTACAAGCCAATTAGTATGTGAAGTAGACCCCACCACTGCCAAACACTTGTGATGACCATGCCCTGGCCCAGCAATCAAGGAGCCTCAAGCCTCACCACTAACACCAGGGAAGTCATCTCCTAGAGGAGGGAAGGATGACTAATACACACAGTAAAGTACAATTTCACTTAAGTACACATAGAGATCACAGTCAGTGTGGGGCTGGCTGCTCCCTTGCTCACCAGCTCCCCAATAAGACTCCCCACTGGCACAGCTATAGGGTCCAGGTCTCAGCCTAACTGGGTAAGCTAGAACCTCCAGTACCCTCTCAGTCCAACCAGTGCTTTGTGTCCCTGCCCAAGTAGCTGACACAACACACACACAAACTTTGAGATAAGTATATATACAACTTCACAGACACTCATGGGAAAGGCTGACACAGATTCTCCAGCTGCGCCCCTTTACCCAGACTATATGGTATTAATTACTGCCACCACCCAGTTAATAATATCAGCTACTAAAAGGCCCTTAAAAGGGTGTCCAATTATTACTGTGCAATATTAATATCCAATGGTAATGTGACTATACAGCCTAAGGCTTATCAGAGGGGCCTATTACAATAAACTCTATATAAATATGCAATGTACTCTAGAGCTTATCTCTACACAAATCAGCCGCATGTAGAAGGTTTTAAAAATATTTAATAATAAATAATTAAAACACAAGACAAAACTACTACTCCACAGAGATATCTAAGAGTTCACAGATCGCACAGAAACTTAAAATAATACAGTAGGACAGGTCTGGTTTCCAAGAAAAATACCTAATTAATCTTTACTAGCTTTAACTATTCCTACAAGATATCACAGTGCTAAAAACTTACATGTGAGCATAAGCAGAGTGCTGATAAGTTAGATGTTCAGATCAAAATGCTTCTCTGTCTCTTGTGAGAAATAGTATTTAAACATTACTAACAAACATGTCTCTGAGGCCCTCCCAAAATTACATAATTTTTGACACTTAGATTTTCCCAGTATTCATATTGCATCATCTTAACACCTGGTCTGAGTTCTCAGGCCACAAACTGCATTATTTAGCAATCTAACATCTCCTCCGAAACTTACAAGGATACAAGACATTTCACATGTATATGGTAACAGAAACTAAAGCAATAAAAGCACCTTCCACATCTAAATTCTAGTCATAAACTCTTCATCCAACCGCCCTCGGCCAAATTCTAACATGAAAAGATACAACATGTTTCACTGGACCAGTAGAGTGCCATGTTGTCACATATTTTGCAGTTCCACATTTCACAGTGTTTTCCCACATTTAAAAACACAAGCCTGTATTTTACATTTATTTATACAGTTGATAGAATTATATATTAAATTCTATTTGACTAGGCTGGCAGCCTTCGCCCATCTCTCCCCAGTCATCACAAATAGATTCAAACTGATCTTCACAGTCAAAGCAAAAGGAAAGGTATGTCAAACCCGGATATCAGTTCCTGCAGAAAGAGTCGAAATATGGATTGTTGTCCCCAGTGGACCATAGGAATTGGTTATACTAGCCGAAGTAATATCAAGTCACATCAATAACATGTATGCCACATAAAACTGCCCATATAGCTTAGTTCCTGTTGCTGGAATCACCAGCTGACAAACGTAGATAAAATGAACAAGAGTAGAACATTTCCATCTTTTTTCTAAAACAGATTGTTCACTCTATTCTAGAAATTCCATCATGTTTGCAGTTCGTTTTGTGAAACACTGTTCCAGGCAAGATCAAATGAAAAGAGCAAATTATTCTGATGAATTTGCCTTTATAAAAACCTGGACCAACTGTACCTTGTACTTTACTGATTTTAAAAATTAGACTTTGAGAGTGAAGGTTCACCTGCATATGTTTACAAGACCAACTGTTCGATGACCCCAGTTTTCTTGGTCTTGGGAGGAGTAAAAACAAGCCTCTGACTGGCCATTTTTCTGAAAAATCAGTCACCACTCTCTGCCTGTCAGTTCGGCTTTCCTCAAACCATCTGACAAAAGTTGTTCTGTTTCTGGTTTAACTGACTTTCAATCTGCCTTCCCTCATTGCCCATGTGTTTCTTCTGAAATGCAGTGGTTAGTAGGTGTCTGGAATCAGTCTCAGCAATACTAAAATTCCAGAGGTTGGTTCTGTGTAGCTGCAAACCTAAGTAGTCCAATAAGCCTTGTATTCCTTTGTCTCCAACACTCCTCTAACTGGGAACTCTACAGTATTTTTAAATGCATCCCACATATTTCTTATATACGTATGTACGTGGACTGAGATGCATAGCAGTTTTTACCACAGAAGGCCCATTCTGCACAATAATGACTATGTGAGTGTTTCAGTCCTGTCTATGTGCTGTACATAAAACTGTTGTCTCATTATCTCAGTTCTCATAAGTAGTTCCAAGTTTTAAAAATGAGTATCGGTGTGTCAAGTAGAATAAATTGCCCTGTAGAGCTTGACAAAGATTACCAAGTAAGTGATAAGGCACATACCAACATTCCTTTAAAACATTTCTTCTCACTAACTGAAATGTTAATTTTTGTCTATACAGATTCACATTCTATAATGTATTCTAAATGCTTCTATATCTAGTGGATCAGTCTACATACCAATTGTAGGAAATAGCCTTAAGAGCACAATGTGCACTGTTGCCTTGGACTATGACCAGTACTAGTCACACCCAAATAAGCTTCACACTGTACAGCTGATGAGTGCAGTTATCACCACAGTTATCCCAGGGTTCTTCTCTCTTCGCTCTCTGTCTTGCAGTGTTATATTGCCAGTAGTAACTGACTATTGATTTCTGCTATATCAGATTCATGCGCACACAATGGTTTCCAGAAACTGCTAATATTTATGGTACTTTGCTGTCAACAAGTCAGATCAGATCAGTCTTACACCCTGGGGGTCACAGTTACTGAAAACTCTTAAAATAAGCCCCCCATATCATATTATTTATGGTGCCTTTAGCTAATATCAGTATATATGGTGTCTTTAGGCAATATCAGTATTACATCAAAGGGTGTATCACAAAACACACGATCCAAAACTTTCTGTAGCCAGACAATAAAGTAAATAGACCAAAATTCAAGTAAACACAGCTGAAAATAATGAGCCAAAGCTTAAATATATTCAGATAAACATTTGTTAAATAAAATCAGTAAGTGTTTTTCCCCCTGAAACACTCTTCTTCAGACTTAGTTTACTTACAGTTATCATTCATTAAATACATGCCATTAGAATCACTTAATATTCAAACAGGAATAAATACTGAATACCCTTATAGATGTTAATAAACTATATACAATATATATTAATGCAAATATTCTCATACAATTGCTAATAAAAAATATATGGAAAATTGGCACAAACATGCCTTATGATTTACATAGTTTTTTCAATGCTTTTTTTCAACACACACTTATAATTCTCTGCAGCATTAAGCTCTGGTTAATGTAAGTATTTAATTTAATCTGACCTCAGTATTCCATTAAGTCCAGTTCATGATATATATTTCTTCATCTGTCATTTTCTTCAACATAGAAAATTGTATTTTTAATACCTATAACAAGATATAAACTACAGGTATTTGTTTAATGGCATATCTATGCTGAAGGGTATAAGGGGACTTGCACCCATGCAAAAAAAAAAAATGCTTCAAGTTAACTTTTGTACCCTTCTGTGTTTTGGATATTATTTTTAAGGTTTTCTGATGCTTGCAGTTTTACTGTTCAATGATCTATAATAAAATCATTTTATCTGATTTTTTTTTTGCATATGCACTCCATTTTCTTAACCGGTACGGTCACCTACATAGAAAATAGCCGTCGTTCTCACACCCGTACTTATCTAACTGTATCACTGCTTCCGCTACATAAAATCTGAAACCATTATTCATATATTTTATACTTGCATTTTTAGAAAGCATTTTTGATATGCTTGTTATTAATGCACTTAGATATTTAATAAATCTTAACGTAAACCTTCTGAGCAGTTTTGCCTAACATAGATCACCCGGTAAGCATTTACCTAGCTAAGACCGCTGGTGTGGCAGTTGCATATTGTTGCAGCATTTATAACCTGTGTGGATGCTCAAACTAAAGACCTTATTAAAAATACCTTATTTATTATACCTGCAAGCAGAGAAATCAATGCATTTGAAGTTTTCTTATGCTAACAGTCAGTTATTTTAAGTTTTTATTCTTTTTATACTGGGACTAATCTGGTTAAAAATAATGATGATGATAATAATAATAATAATAATAATGCAAAAATGTATTTTATTTACAGTAATCTTACTTTTATCATTAGGTATTAATATATTGCTTAGTTTATTTTAATAAAATCATTAAAAAGTTTTTGACTTCATGAATACATCTGTACACACACACACACACACACACACACACACACACACACACACACACACACACACACACACACGGGTCATTGCTACTTACACTGGATCAAGCAAGCAAATATAAAGTTTATGATCACAGCATGTAGATTGTAATGAATATCTAGGCTTGCAAGATGGAACAATGTAGTGAATAAGGCCATATAGCCATGCAATATTTTCAGCTGCAGTGCTTTGGTGTTTGCATACATGGGCATCTGCTTGATGCATAAAAAAGACAGAAAAAAGGTATACAGGAAAGTAGAACAACTGGAAAGACAACAAGCAGAGGGACAAACAAAAAGATAACATATAGGAGTGTACAGGTTTGGGGAGAAGGCAGGACATTACGTTTTGTGGGGATAGCAACCCTTTATTTTATATATATAGAGAGGAAGAGGGTAAATAGTGAAAATAAAATCAGCAAGGGAAGGTGAGGAAGGTCAGTGTGCAGATGTAGAAATGCACATACAGAACACCACAGATAAACAGGGTAAATGTGTGTGAAATAGGTTGGAAACTATGGGATGACCATAGACAAATGGGGTGAATGTGTATGTAATAGAATGAGGAACTATGGGATGACCATAGACAAATGGGGTGAATGTGTATGTAATAGAATGAGGAACTATGGGATGGCCATAGACAAACAGCAGACAAATGGGGTGAATGTGTGTGCAATAGGATGGGGAGATATGGGATGGACATCGACAAAGAACAGATGAATGGGGTGAATGTGTATGCAATAGGATGGGGAGATAAAGGCTGGACATCAACAAAGAACAGACAAATGGGGTGAATGTGTGTGCGATAGGAGGGGAGCTATGGTATGGCCATAGACAAAGAACAGATAAATGGGGTGAACATGTATGCAATAGGATGGGGAGATACGGGTGGCCATAGACAAAGAGCAGACAGATGGGGTGAATGTGTATGCAATAGGATGGGGAGATATGGGATGGACATAGACAAAAAGCAGAGAAATGGGGGTGACAGGATTGAACGAGGCACATGGTGTGGAGCATGACAGAACAGGAAAGGGGAATACCGGGTAGGGGTATGGTAAGGTACTAAGTATGCAGCGTCTTTCCAGTGTAACACCACTGTGATCCACCACCAGCTGATGGATAGGGCTAGCCAGTGGTAGGGACCACACTTAGTAGCCCAGTGGTTGAGACTGTATGGGTGAGTGAATCTGCAATCTGTTCCAGGAGGTTCTTCATTTTGGCCATGTATTTGCCCACTGTTCTGTCCAAAGCAGACTCCATCACCTGCCCCAGCCTCAGCTGGAGCATATCAGACAATGGAGCTGGGCTGCTGCTAGAGAAAAGTTGAGACCACCTTCTAGTAAGACATTCCCATCCTTATAACCCTTCCCAGAGACACCCTCAGCATGGGCAGACTATGACTGATTTGCTTGCTCTGCACTTTTTTCATATGGATTTTCAGAGAGGAGACAGAATGGAAAGTTTGTCTTATCCTGACAATGAAATGGATAACACAGGCCAACATTTCTCAGTAGGAATAACCCTGCCTGGCAGTTCATTTTTCCTGTTTGCTGCAGTAAGCATGCCTCATTCTGCTTGTGCTGAAAGACAAAGGGTCACATCAGAGAAATATGAGAGGTGTAAAATAAGCTATAAGAACACTTACAACCTATAGTCCCAATATATATGTGACACTAACTTTGGCCTAGGTAGCAGATAGATATATTCTTCATGCATAAGATAACATGCCTACACAGAAATATACACACAGGAACACAGCAGGTAGTGTACAGGCATCCTGTGATGGTACAGCAAATCCCAACACATAACAGGTCCCTGCAGAACCTCACAATAACTATAGGCAGCATATTATACTATTTGCTACCACCACTAACAGTAATACTACCACTACCACCAACACTATCACTAGCACCATTACAACCATCACTGACACTGCTGCCATCACCACCACCTCCACCTGACATGGAAACACCAGATAATATGCCATAAACATTTATTTGTTTGTTTGTTGAGACAAAGACCTGCCAGTAGCAGGATGTCCCTAAACATGCAAAAGACAATAATTCAGTCCACTTATGACACTATTTGTGGCATTATTGCCTAATATTCCCCATCCACACATACAAATAATCATGATGGTAGTGTCAGAGGCCATCATGTCAATGCCTACACTATTCTACACTACCCGTTGACCTGGTACTGCCTATGGCTGTGGTCACTACCTCCATTGGGTCATACCAGACATCAGCTTTATGCAGTGGATCAACAGAGAGCTCAGTAGTCAAACCTTGAACAGCTGTGATGTATGTGGAGATTCATCTTGGTCACCTTCATGCGGGTGCTCTTCACTGGGCACTTGAAGTGGTAGCTCCACCTCAAAGCAGAAGATTGCCAGTGTTGCTTTCCATGTCCACCTTGGCAGTGTTGTCCAAGGACACCTAAGACACCATGTAGAAGCACTTTTGCAAGGTACACTATCCTCACCTATGTCAAGAAGTGTATGGCACTCTGAGAGCCATCTATGTGAGAAGTGATGACACCCAACTACCACTGACAGGACACTTCATCAACAGACTCCATTCAGGTCATGTTTCCACAGTTATACAATATCTATGCCTTGGGAGGCCTTGAGTGCTACTACAACAGGCCAGCTTACTGGACATACATCACAATCACATGCAACACCATAGACACATTGTAGGAGAAAATGATCCCTTATCCTGAAGAATGGTAGGCCACCACCTTAACCTCCTGTGACATGCTCCCTATACCCTGTGTGTGCTGACAGCCATGTGTCATTGTGTCCTAAACCATCTGTAGAGATGTTAGATGCATAGTGTGCCCCGACAATGCACTGGCCAGCACATCCTCATATTAAGACTGTACGTATAATGCCTGTTCTATTTGACACTGGTCTGTAACTGTGTATGTCTACATTTAAACTCACAATGTATGCAGCTATATGAAATTCCTTTGTCCACAGTGTCTACATATTTCAACTATATGGTGTAATGTCACATTGCATGAAGTGGTGATACAGCTGAGATGTATGCCATGTATGTGCATCCTGCCAACTGCATGAGTGTTATATTGATGCATTTGTTATAATTCTGTGTGTGTTGCATGCTATCTGGCAGTTCATGGATTGGTTGCCTTTCTTGTTCACATGCCTCTGTGACTGTGGGCCATGTGGGGTCTTTATTGCTACATATGTGCAATCCATGGCAACAGAACTACATGAAAGCAAATAATGTCATAAAAGCCACACATAGCTGTGCTAAAATATCAGATATCATAATCTACACATAGATGCACTATGCTCATGAAATTGTTAATTGTTCTAGAGGCAGATGTCTAAGACATACCTAATGTGCCCCCTGTAGGTCTCTAAAAGGTCCCTCTTACTTGGATAAAAAGTGTTATACTTACTTTGATCTTCACAGGGATAAGAAGGTCATGCATTCCTGTAGATTTTGTATACAGGTGATGCATATCAATTAACCTCCATATGATGTCCTATCTATCCAGAGCCAATCACTAATCCTTGGTAACTAAAGACATATAATGCTATGTGCTACCAAATTATTTTCACTGGCACTAGATACCTTATTATATATACAGGTGCAAAGTGGTAGCATTAATGGCTACTACATGCTGCAGTATGACTGTTGCTGTGAACCTGGGCATTTTCTAATTGCATCTGTAATATTTTTTGGAGTATTTAACTTGTTTGCATTCCTGCACATATTGCTATACAATGTCCCCACACTATGAATGAAGACAATGTGCACTTTATATACATTTGGATGTAATTATGAATTAATTACTCTATCCTTCTTCATTTGCATGTTGGTATATGTAGTAATTTGCATATATTCTCTGTGATTCACTTCTGCTGACTGCACCTAGGTGTAATATATCACTATAAATCACTACTAGCCTACATGAGACTACTTCCTGTGCACGGACTAGTGTGCAACTTGTGTATGAATCCCAGTCAGTGAGGATATTTAGGAGACTGTCTGGCATATACACAGACATGATTAGAGCTTGTGATGCTTGGAGGAGGCTTCTTTCTCTACATTATTAGACAAAATAGCTGCCAGTGTTACAAATTCAGTACTCTGAACATGTAATCTTTCTCATAACACAGCTGTATATAGCATCTAAAATCCAAATAACATGGGGCCCATGTCACTGTATTATAGCTTTTTAGGGGTTAGAATTTTACAGGGCCTGCCAGCTCTTGTTTGGGACTACCTGTTTTATTGTATATATATTCTTCAATGCCTTAGAAAATTTTTTTTTGGCAAATTAGCATCTGTTCCTGCAAAAACAAAAGATGTTCTTTTGAGCCTTTTATGGTTAAGGTTCATTTTGATACCATTTATCCAGATATGGATTAATGTAACTTCTGTAACATATTCCACTTCTGTACTGACTTTCTTACTGCACTTACCTTTCTGTAAATTATTTTCTTAAATATAGCATCTTCTGCAGTAAAGATATGATGGTTTCCAGTTTGAAATATTACAAGTAATGGTACAAGAAGAGCCCGCTGTAACAACTATCACACAAGCACATACAATTCAGGGCATATACAGAGAAAGGACAAATGAAGTGCTTTAAGAGAAAATTATACTTAGCAGCTGTGGATGAATGATAGGTTAGTGCATATAGTCAATGATGCAATTAATGTTCTTGTATGAGGAAGCACAAAGTATGAAAGTTAATGTAAAGGTCTCATAAGTGTTTTTTTATTGGTCATGCAATCCTGCTTTATACTGCTTATTACCTTATTTTGCTGTTTGCACTGTGCTGAATACTACCTTTCTAATATGGCTGCTTTATATGGGAGTGTGTGTGTATGTGTGTGTGTGTGTGTGTGTGTGTGTGTGTGTGTGTGTGTGTGTGTGTGTGTGTGTGTGTGTGTGTGTGCATGCGTGCGTGCGTGTGTGTGCGTGTGTGTGTGTGTGTGTGTGTGTGTGTGTGTGTGTGTGTGTGTGTGTGTGCGTGTGTGTGTGTGTGTGTGTGTGTGTGTGTGTGTGTGTGCGCGCGCGTGCTTTGGATCCTGAGTTTATTTCTCAGCTCGAATGCAGCCTGCATGCAGTTTGCATGTTCTCAGCATATCTTTCTTGAGGGGCTCTGTTTTTCTCACACAGTCAAAGGACATGCTTGCAGGATAGATGTCAGTGTTATGCTAGGAGTCTTTAAGAGCATAAATGCATTATTTTGCATTCTTTGCAATGGACTGACATGCCATCTAGAGCTGGTTTCTGCTTTGCACAGGTTACTTGTCAAGAAATGCTAGGGATCCTGTAACTCAGAATTGGATGAACGTGGGCACAGGAAATGTATGGATGATCCCAAGAGCCCAACTGCAGATATAACTGCTGCCACAAGTAAACTTTAAAATGCAGACAACATACCATAAGCAAGGAAAACTTAATTATTATCAATCACATTAAAGAAAATGTTAACATGTAGACACATTCAAAGCCTGTAGCAACAGGTTACACTCTCATCAGTTTACAAAATGTGTGTGTGGGGGTCACATCAGACCCACATAATTTAGGCCCATCAGCCTGACAAGTATTCTTTGCAAAATCATGGAGAGTCACACAGTGGAACATATCTAAAAACAAAGATGACTCATTTCTGCTATATATGGGATAGTAAAGGATTTCTGAAGAGAGATCTTGCTTTTTGAATCTTATGGCCAATCTTTTATACCATCTCAGGTTTCTGCTGAAAACAAGCCACTAGCCTATTGACATTAATATGGTTAACAAAGTCTAAATGAAATAAAACAACTGAAAAAGTTACTGCAAAAGCCCATACTTGAAAACTTCAGAAAATTCATGAAATATACTGAGAAATGAATCACAACTTTTAAAATTGTGACTTTAACTCTTTAATAAATTATGATGAAGACTTATATTTATTAAATATTAAAGAGCTAATTCCAAAAAGTCAGTGCCTCCTTTCCTGGTATTTTTGGGGTAAATATAGTAAATAAAATATGTAACAGTAGCTACCTGAGGAATGATAGACTTTGCTAATCTGTGTGTTACTCTTCCTCCTAAATAATTAATTTACAAAATAAAAGCAACAAATATCAATCCATTTGTAATTCAACAGATAAAATATATTAGCTAAGCAATGGGACACAGCAAGTTAGAGTAGACAATTGTTGCCCCTCCTCCCCTAGCAGCACTCCAGTTCTTTGGTTCTCTTTCTCCCACTCCATGTTTTCTTAATGCTACATAGCAACATTTCCATGCCTTTCAAAATGCACACTGCTCACTAAGTCAGTGCATCTTGTGCAATGAGAAAAGTTTTGCAACTCCTTCCTCTTGTTGATTGGCATGTTGGCTTGAAAAACAGCCAATCAAGTAAAGAGGCAGAGAGAGAGAGAGAGAGTGAATGAAAAAAAAACATGGAAATTAAAAAAATAAAATTGGGGGTCTTGGCATTTCATTTTTTTTTTCTTTTTTCACAAAAGATCAATTTTTTTTTAATTGATGAGGTAGGGCCTTCCCAATAAGGACTGACTGAAAGAAGAGCTAAGGCCACTGAGGAGGATTGACATCCACTGCAGAGGCCTGTCATATCTGTAGAACAGAAGACACTGTCTGTCTATCACAATGCACTGCTGCAACTACTAACCTACCATAGCATGGTCCAAATGACATTCTTACACAGAAATATGTTTTTTGGAGGGAGGCTGCTTTCACAATGGTTCTGCAACCTCTCAATATTGGCTGAAAGTTGGAACTGACTATGTCTACTGTCTGAGAGAGAGCAGAGTAATGCCAGCTATTAGTTTCATACTACGTATTATTCCGAATTTTTTTGAATGTTTATTTACTTAACATATATAAAATATATAGACAGAAAGAAAAATAATTCAATGATACATAGTACTAAAAGCATATTAAACCACTATAATATTCAAATTTTAGCAACAGGTTAACTTTCTTGTTATTTCAATAACTACATTTCAAGATAATCCTAACAGCTAGGTATCTTAATATTATTTACAGATCTTATTCTAATCACTTATTTTTCATTCTTACATAAAATGTAGCTAAATTTCAAATTTGTTTTCCAATTTTCTGTAATAATCTTTCTGGCTACTGCAAGAAAACTCCAAAACACTTTTTGTTGTTTAGCTCTTACATTGGGACTGGAACATTCATTAATATCTAGACAATGTATTAATGATCTAGATAAAATGGAATTATCTGATCACATCCCTTTAAAAAAATGACTTGTCTCTTCCCACTAGGCACTTAGCATCTCACTTGTTTCCAATCAGCTTTCACTTCCTTACTACAGCTCCAACAAATCAAAGAAACTATTTTATTAAACTTAGAAATTTTATAGGGGTAATAAATACTCTGTGTATATATTTCCACATAAAGATCTTCCAACAGAGACTTATAACTCTCTCCCCACCTCCCTAAGGACTATGCAAAATGCTGACAACTTTAAAATTCAGCTTCACTCCTACCTTTCTTCTAAATGGAAATGTAACTGCATTCTCCCAACCTAGATTTCTTCCTTCTTCTGCATCTAGCCATCCAAAAGCAGGGTTCTTCCTCAAAGACTGCTTATCCACATTATACTTCTTCTATGTAAATATTGTAAATAATTTTCTCTTTCTCTCTGAAATGTATTTGTATTCAAAAGCCATACAACATTTTTTATGTAAATTTTGTACATCCTATTTATTTCTCTGTAGATTTGTACTGTCTGTTTGTAACTGCTTTTTACTACACATTTCTGTATCTTCAACTGTATTTGTATTTTGCATTGTGGAGCTTTTCGCCCTGGGCCTCCACTGAAAACAAGCTCTCTGAGCCCAGTGGACTTCCCCGTTCATCAAACTGGAAAATAAATAAATAAATAAGTCCAAGGAAGTTATTGTTCCATTTGTATTTGGAATTCATCAGACCTATCACTGTGTACAATGCCCCCTTTGGTATGTACCTAACTAGGCATATCCAACAATTGAAATATCCACAGAGGTTCCTTACTAAAAGAATACAGGGTATAAGTAAAATGTCCTGTGCAGACTGCCTCAAGGCCCTAGCCTTGTATTCTGTCTCCCACAGGCTTATAAAGGGAGATCTATGCCTGGCATACAGGGCATTGTCAGACTCCACTCTGATGGACCTCCTGCATATCCACAAAACAAACAACACCAAAATTACCCTTTTTAAAGACTTAAACCGTGCCTGTGATATAAATTAGCCATCTGGAGAGCAGGTATGTATCCCAGACACTATCCCCATCTCTGCAAAAGGCTCCCATCCATGTGAAGCAGAGTTCCTCCCTAACCCAATTCAAGTAATTCTAATACATTTAATGGAAGTAAATTCTATAATTCCAAACTTAAACCATCTAATCCTGGGGCCTTACTATCTTTAGAATTCTTCATCAAATATTTAATTTCTAACAAGGATATTGATTTACTTACTAATGATACTTGTTTATCAATCAGCTTACTAGTAATGTTTTTCTTTAAATATTTATCTATTTTGCATTCATCCAAATTGATATGTTTATCTTTATTTAGATCTACATGACATGTTTTGAAAATATAAAAGCATTTCTTTTATATCTGAAGTTAGCATATTGGTTTGTGGGTATCTAATACTGTTAATTTGAACCTTTTTACTTAAAATATTACTCCTAGCTAGTTAGCTAATCTGTGGATATTTTTAGGAGTCATTGCATAACTTTGCAGTTTTAGTTTTTCTAAAGCTATCTCAACTTTATGTACTAAACTATTTTGATATTGTATCTTTAGCTTTTTAATAGTTTCTGTATTACCAATTTTTTTCATTTGTTGCTTTGATTTGTTTTTTGGTTTGTATGTCTTTATGTATGTTTAGTAGTTCTTTATTCTACTGTTTTATTTTGTTGCAAGATCACTTTCCCATTTTATCCTTGATATGCATTTCTAAAGAATACCATAATATATATTTTATTTACTTGCCCATTATCATTTAAAGAGACAAAATCCTCTATTTGTTCTTTAAGGTAACTTTTGAATTATTTTAGCTTTTTCATGTAAATCCGGAGTCTATAAATTACTTGAAATTTCTTTAGATCCATTGTTAAACTGATACTTAAAGCATTGCATTATGATGAGATAAGAAACAATAAATCATTTTAAATAATTAACTTTATTAAATAAATCTATAGAAGTAAGCCCATGAGAATAAGAATAGTGAGTTGAAAATAATGATTTATCATTGGCCTTTACTAATAAATCAATTAAATTGTTATTAGTCCATTTATTCAGAGTTTAGCTGGTGCTACAAGTTTAGTTTGCATCTGTTTACCTGTATCATCTATACTAGTTATACAGTTAAAATCTTCAGTTAATATTAAACTACATTTCCAATGACTCTGTAATAAGTTTAAGTGACTTTTTGCTATTCCTACACCAATTACAGGAATCCAATAAAAATAGTTATTGTGTAAAATGTATTACATTGAACCACTACAATTGTGTGCATTCCTTTTGAGTCAATTAATAGAGTTTATAATTCTGGGCAGCAGTTCCTCTTCACTTTTATTAAAAGAAGCAGACAATAATATCTCATAACCAGTACAATTTAAAAAGTGTATATATTTATCTGTCAAATGAGTTTCTTGCAGAAATATATCACCTTTGTTTATTTTTAAGCATCTCATTAATGTTCTCCTGTTGTTGCTGCTATTTAATCCATTTACATTAACAGATATCAAATTAAAGTTATCCATATTTTGTATGTAAAGCAAAAATATTTTCAAAGATATTATAAAATATATTAGTCCACCAAATTATTGTTGTTATAACTAACATAATGCTTATCTTTAGTACTACTCTAATTTTCCATAGCTTTTGGAATTCTTCCTAGTCTGTTTACTAAGTTGCTAAAACTTGTAAAAGAAACAAAAGATTAAAACTAACCATGTACTTTAATGCTGAAAACCTACTGTTCATGGAATCCAATGCTCCTAATGTGCCTATCTGAACAGACAAATTACCCATATTACACTCCTGCCAAACTAAACCTAAGAATTCATTAAAAACTAGTAAAAAGCTACTATAATTGCAGATAATTAATGTAATATTAAATATAAGCTAAAAGACTATGGACCATATTTATTAATGCTTATACTAAGTATATATGATCTGTACTCAAGGCCATCCTAACCACGTTTTATGCTTTCTAGTCACTCAGAAAGATTACACTAAGTGTACATGTAGCATACACTTTGTGGCAAACTTTATGAATCTCCCTTAATATTTAAGGCTGCAGGAAAATAAGAAATATAAAATAAGAAAACTAAAATTAGAAGGAAGAAGGTGTGAGTTATGCTTGTGTTATCTGTTCAGTCAGAATGCTGTACATTTAGTGTACTTTTATTGTAGATGTTAATGAATCCCATGGTATGAGTTTAATTAAATACACCAGTGATGTAATATACATTCTATTTCATTAAAACACCCAAGGTTAATAATCTAAATATATCATTAAGTAATAAATAATATAATAAATAACATAATACATGCCTATTTTTAACATTAACAATAAACTACTATGTATCACTTTAGCTATTTAATCTCCTATAAATTATTACAATCATATCACTAAAGCTTCATATTTGAACAAAGACAATTTATTCTAAAACGATCTATTTAACTTCTATATACAATACTATGTATTCTTGTACTAGGTATGCCAAGATTGTATCCATATAAACCAGATTTGTGCAATTAAATACTTTAAAATATCATTGCCAATCTAATAAGAAACTGAAAAGGAAATAAATGCATTTTGCTGTTATATTTTCAGGTGTATATGTATGCTTTTTCTGTGCTAAGTTAAAAAATAAATCCATTCTGTATTAAGGGGAGAAATACATAGATACTCCTATTATATCTCTATAACTATAAAACTACTACTAAATTTTAAAGAGAAAGAAAATGTACAGTGTTTCAATATGCAAGCATGTGTATACAAACACTCATACATGTGTACATAGAGACATACATATATATATAATATATACCTATATACACACACACACACACACACACACACACACACACACACACACACACAAACATATATATGTACTTACAGCCATACATCCATACACAAACAGAAAATGTTTTTGAGGCACAACCAGTTCTTGTTCTATTAACAGAGTTATAGTTACATTAAAAAAATGTCCCTGATTTTCCACTGTTCCTTGTAATATTTTCTGTCTGAGACTTACAGTTAGTGATGTCAGCAATTAGTTTCATATTTATTTAGAAAATATATGCTGATGCACAACCTGTTCTACTAACTTTCTAAGTGAATTGGAGTAATTAAAAATAGTCCCTGATTTTGGGCCTCTGTCTTTCATTTTGGCTTTGCTCTTGATTCTTGAGCAAAACATTGAGAGGCTTTCAAAATATCTATGCTGATGACCTTCTCTATTACCTTTCTAAGGGAATTACAGTAACATATGTGAGTATGTTAAAACATGTCCCTGTTTTCAGCCTTTAGCCCTTTTTTAATTTTGTCCCCAATACTTGAGCAAAGAAGTTGAAAGGCTTTTCAAAACACAGTCTATTTTATTTACTTTCTAAGTGAATTAGTGTAATATTTCAAAATGTTCCTGATTCAAGGCTTATGTCCTTCATTACCTTTGGCTCGTCCATGGATTCTTGTTCAAGGAAGCTTAGAGGCTTTTCAGAAACTGTGTGTTGATATACAACCTGTTTTGTTAACTTTCTAAGTGAAATAGCATAATACTTAAAAGCTTTCCTCTTTTGGGGGCCATTGTCATTCATTATTGTGGGCTATCCCTGGATTCTAGAGGCTGTTGATGCAGAACCTAATTTATTAACTTTCTAAGTTAATTAGAATACCATTTAAAATGTGTTCCCATGGGGCTTTGTCCCTTATCATTTTGGTTTTGTCCCTGATTCTTGAACAAAGACGGGAGAGGTTTTCCAGAAAATGAATATTGATGCACAACCTGTTTTATTAACTTTCTAAATGAATTATTGTAATAGCCAATAGGAAGACAGAATTAAGGTTAAGAGCTATTACACCATATTAAATAAACGTAGTATATTTCTTTTGTGTTTCAATCCAGTAGAGTGAAGATTAAGGATGTGAGGTGATGTGTTATGGCTTGCTAAATATGGCCTGTGTTTATTTAAATGATTCCAATCAATGCAGAGCACTAGGTCTATTAGGTATTATTACTAATCAATATGAGGTGTGGTTATCATTGTCTGTATGTGCAGTGTTAGAGCTGTGATCTATTATGAATTGTCATGTAACAGTCCAGGTCCAGAGTTTGATTCTGTCATTTTTGCGTTTGTAGTGTGCATCTGGCTATGTTACTTGACTAGGCAGTGCATACAAGCTGAGGTTCAGTTGTGTTTAGGGTATTCCTTTCTTCACAGTATAGTTTTATTCTATGAGAGAGGATGAAGAATTATCGATGTCATGATATTTGATATTATCATCACATATTGGTATACTGTATTGGACATTTAAAATTTGTGTTTCCTATCAGTGCAGAGGGAATCATCACTGCTGGCCTTTGCATTTCATTTTGTAGAAGATAAGGATTTGATTTCTTCCTCTGTTTGTATACCAGCAGTGTGCTTCTGAGTGTCAGCTCTGACTTGACCAGATATAATTACAATGTCCTGAAATTTTAGTAAAAGGAATACTGTTAATTTGCTGTAACTGTTGCAGAAGGTGATTTTGCACATGAAACCACAGTAATAAATAGTGTATTATAACAATGAGCTTTTCTTTAGGCAGTGAGGTAAGTGTGGCACTTTATTTGTCCTGACCATGGGTATGGTTTGTCCACCACCCAAGAAATATGTGTGTACTTCTATGATTGTGTTGCATTGTGTAATAGTTTTTTAGGCAAATAAGTGTATTTCAATGCCGTATTAACCCTTGTGTGGTGTGCTCAGTGAAATTTCCTGTTTCTTCCAAAAACTGCTACACATCGGGAATTTGAAAGATGGTAACAATACTATGAGTTGTTGAGGTATATGATTTCCTTATCCACCACTTTCCTGTGAGATGTGTAATTCTTGCAGAACTCACTTAATCAGACAGTGCAAGCAAAAAATAATGTTGGTAATATTTGTATGTGGGCTTTTCTTCTGGCAATACTGGACCTGGTCTTCTGTAACAAGTGGGTGTGATTTATATTATTAAATGTCATTTCTAATAAAAGAAAAAAATCTGACTTTGGACATTTGTGTGCTGCTCAGGGCCCTGTGATCTTTTCCTTTTGTTTATTTTTTGATTCCTCTGGTTAGACTGCTCTTTGGAATCTTAATCAGTGTTTCATTACTCAGTACGGAAAAGGCCCCAATAGTCCCACCATGGTTTATTTGTTACCGGTTGACTGAATACTGTAGTAGTTTTGTAAATCATGCATATTATCACTGTTATTTGTCAATGTTTGATGCATTATACTTGGGTTTGGGAATTCATGTGTGCATTTCTTTTTCAGTTTTGGTCATTGTTGCTTATGTTTGGCTTTAGAAAAGTATGGCAATGTGTGTAATGCCCTCGCCCACTCACTTCTTAAAGTAAGATGCTTACATTTTGGCTTTTAGACTTGTGATAGTGCACTGCTACCTATTCAGGTCTTACTGTCTGATGCTTATGTCAGAGACTTTGCCATTTCCTTACTAGGCTGTACTGCATATGCAAGGCTTAAGGGTGCATGTATTCCTGTATGCCATGGATAAATCCTCTATGAATGCCCACATCAATACTGTTAACTTGTGTAGTCCTGAACTATTTATCTTAAAGATACTTATTCATGCATACTGCTGATATTTAAGGTGGAAGCATTTTTTTACTACAGCTGCTGAATGTACAAGACTGTCTGCCTGCAATTGCTGCTATCCCCTGCATGAAGGACAGTGTAAGTCCACTGCAGCCAGTTGCACTGCTGTTTTCTATGATGCTTAATGTCTCAGTCCATACACCAAATAGCCCTTGTTTTCCCAGTCTTTATAGGGAATTGGGGTATCATAGAATAACAATATTAAGGAGAATAAAGCACGCCTAGGAGTGAAATGAATGAGACAAATTTGGGGGGATAAAGCATCTGTTGTAGGGAGTTGCTGACAGTGGTGCAGTAGTTAGTGTTGCGGCCTCACAGTGCTTGTTGTCCAGGTCTGACTCTCATCTGGGGTATCCTCCTTTCTTGGATGGAGCCTATGGATCCTCTGCTCATGTGTCTTCATTAGGCTGATATGTTGCAGAACACCTCTGTTGCACCAGTCAATATTACTGCCTCACAGTCCTTCCTCTCCATTTTTGATTCTGTACTGGGGTGCTTTGCCTTCTTAGTGGAGTTTGCATAATCTGTGACTGTGTTTTTTGTCAAGTTCACACATGTCAGAAATGCAGGGTGTCACCATGGTGTGGCTGGTGTTATGAGCGTCCAGTGCATGGTCTCTAATTTGTTTCTCAGCTGGGTTTCCCAGACTTGTTGAGTCGGTACTTCATGATTTCGCCAGGTTTAGATGTTAAAATACAAAGGGTCACAGTCGATACTGTTGCAGCCTCGCAGTGCTCCTGCTTTTATTCTCAGCTAGATACCTTCTGTATGTCCACCTGTGTCTGTGTGTCTGTGCCATGTTAATGTGTTAACAACTACAGAGTGTCACCATAGTACAGAAAATACTGCTATATGTCCTCCTGTGTCTGTGTGTCTGTGTCATGTTCATGTGTGTAACAACTACAGTGTCACCATAGTACAGAAATTACTGCTATATGTCCTCCTGTGTCTGTGTGTCTGTGCAATGTTCATGTGTGTAACAACTACAGAGTGTCACCATAATGCAGGAATTACTGCTATATGTCCTCCTGTGTCTGTGTGTCTGTGCCATGTTCATGTGTTAACAACTACAGAGTGTCACTATAGTACAGAAATTACTGCTATATGTCCTCCTGTGTCTGTGTCATGTTAATGTGTTAACAACTACAGAGTGTCACCATAGTACAGAAATTACTGCTATATGTCCTCCTGTGTCTGTGCCATGTTCATGTGTTAACAACTACAGAGTGTACCATAGTACAGAAATTACTGCTATATGTCCTCCTGTGTCTGTGTGTCTGTGCCGTGTTCACGTGTGTAAAAACTACAGAGTGTCACCATAGTACAGAAAATTACAGTTACTACCCCAAATTACTTGACCTCCACTGTAAATTTCTCAGGCGGGGTTGTCTGCCCTTGACTTCTGTGTTGAATTTGCATGTGCTACTGTATTCATGAGGTCAGTCATTTTGGCATGTGGACAGGAATCTATCAAGGTCTAGTAAGGTCTGGAGATTTTCCAGTTACATGACATGAGTGAGTATTTTGTTCAGTGATGATAATGCTCGGGCTTCAGTAGCACAGCTAGGTGGAGCAAGAGGGACAATTGTCTTTGGCACACTGTGTTGGGAGGGGGGTGATCACCTAATCCTAATCTGTAATGCAGAACTGTCTTTTAAAATGGGTATTACATTTGAGGTCAAACATGACCACTGTAGTGCTCTTTATGTGGCCTAAACTGTAACAACTGTTTGCATTTGTCATAGTTAAAAACGAAAAAAAAAAAGATCTCTATTTTTAACTAAAACCTAAACTCCTGAACATTTTGTTGTAGAATATGAACATTGCCTTTATTTCGGAGATATGGCTCGATGACAACCTAGATATGTGCACCTGTTAAAGAAGGCAGTGTTACACACGTTATGACCCCACTGTATATGCAAACAGATTAAAGAATTAAAATTATACTGTGATATTCCTCACTTCCAAAATAAAATCCCTCTTTTCTAACGTGCTTAATTATTATGTATCTTATAATGAGAACTTTTTTTATAGTGCTATAATTTTCTGCATTTTGATATATTATAGATATAGATGTAGATATAGATAAAAATCATTTGCATATACATACACATATACATATATACATATATACAGTTTACTATCAAAATCGTGAACACCAGTATAAAATCCGGTCATTTGCGCAAATCATATCTCCGAAAATCAGCACAGGAACACAAGCACTATGTCGAATATAATGCCAGATTCGAACAATCAACTTTATTCGACATATGCCTTTCCCTGCAACTTACTCAGTACTACCGGAAGTTGAATTTGTAAGCAATACATACTGCACAACATAGAAATGCCCATTTTTGCAGGGGGGCAAGCACCCCTGCACCCCCACACCCCCTAAAAATAATATATTCCAACTCCGTGATCGCAATACAATGAGGAAAAGGGTAATTTCCCAATTCCCACTTACCGCGCTCTGTATTCATAATGCCGATGACAGGTGTGCGAATGCACTGTGGCATTCGTGAAACTGAACACTCTCACTGGTGCAGGTTAGACAAAATGGGAATCATCCAACTGTTGTTAGAAATTCCTGTTTTCGTCTAACCTATACTCATAATTTTGATAGTAAACTACATATACCTATATATAGACATAGACGTGCATTTGTGTCTGTTTGTGCATGCATGCATGTATATGTATGTATGCAAACAAACTCATGGTTCAATAAAGCACTTTAGACTGAAACTGCAACTGCTTGAAATTATAAAATCCTGAATAGCCAAACACTGGATGATGCTTGCATCCCTGCCTCCCAGGCTCCCACAATATAACTATTCTAACTCCAAGGTCACATGGCCTTGGAGAAAGAAAATACCTTGGTGGAAAAACAAGTATTTCTCATGCCTTTAAGGGTGCAAGATCTCAGAGTTAGGTTAAGTTGTCAGGGTGTGGCGGCACAGGATGTATGGGGGATGAAACTTATTTTGGTATTTTTAAAATCTTGACAAGTAGTATTTAGGACTAACTTTATGTGTTAAGAACATCATGGGATCATCTATACATGGGTACATCTGATATCTGTTCATCTGGCCAGATGTCATTTCAGTCAACTGGACATTCAGTCATCTAAAACAAAAGTGTGTGTGTGTGTGTGTGTGTGTGTGTGTGTGTGTGTGTGTGTGTGTGTGTGTGTGTGTGTGCCTGCCTGCCTGCCTGCCTGCTGATTTGGCTACTAATTTTGTATATTATCTTAACCACACCATTTCTTTTCTGAAGTTTACTTCTCAAATTATTGACAAATCAGTGAACTTTTTTGACACTGCAATTTCAAAAGGAAATGAAGGTTTTTTTCTTCCAACATTTACCATAAGCCACATTTTTAAATAGCTATCTACATTTTGACAGTGTCCACCCTTTTTCCCAAAATAAAAGTCTTGTTTGAGGCAGTTCATCTGTTTAGTTAAAACTTAATCATGAAAAACTAAAACTTGAGAATATGTTCCTTGAAAGGAACTATCCCCATGCTCTTGTAAAACGTGTTAGTGATGAAGATTTGGGGAGATGGGGACCCAAATTGTTGCCACTTCTAGGGACGGGATTGTTACCAACCAGCAGTAACACTTGTACTGTGACTACAAAATCTGTAAATGATTCCTCCAGACCTTTCCTTTAAACTTGAAAGATCATCGGGTGACTAAAGCCTTGACTGTATAACATGATACAGGCTCCAAAAGTGTAAAAAGAGTTGTTAATCAATATTGGTCTATCTTTACAAGTGATATGTACATTAAAAATATTGTTGGCATGCAACCAGTGTTTATTTATAAAAGAGCTAAGAGGATTAAAAATATTCTTGAAAGATCAAGCTGTCTAGACCATAGTGCCGAGTTACATATTGGCACCACAAAATGTGATAGTTGCAATAAGTGCAAGTATGTCCTTGAACTGGATGTAATAACTTTAAACAATTCCTAGAATAGTACTGTTCATCCTGCAAAAGGTAGTTGTAATACTAAAGAAGTGGTCTCCCTCACTCTGTGTACTGGCTGCTCAGCATTTTACATTGGAAAAACAGACAGAAAGTTTAAGAAATTAATTTATGAACATCATTACGATATTACAACACACAATGACAACAATACTTCATGTAGTCACTCTTTAGTTTGTACTAGTTTTCATCAGTTTTCATTTACTATTTTGGAAAAAATTTGCTCCCTTGATATCAGAAGAGGGGTATGGCACCCTTGATATCAGAGGAGGGGCATGGCACCCCGGGTATCAGAGTGGAGGGGCACTGCATCCCTGATATCAGATGAGGGGCACTGCATCCCTGATATCAGATGAGGGGCATTGCACCTGTGATATCAGAGGAGGGGCACTGCATCCCTGATATCAGAGGAGGGGCATGACACTCCTGATATCAGAGGAGGGGCATGGCACCCTGGATATCAGTGGAGGGGCACTGCATCCCTGATATCAGAGGAGGGGCATGGCACCTTGATATCAGAACAGGGGCACGGCACCCCTGATATTGCAGGAGGAGGATGACATGACAAACTTGATCTTAGGGAACTTTACAGGCAATTAAACTTGGATGCCATTCACCCCCCAGGGGTATTAATGATCATGTTTCTTTAATTTCTGTTTTGAGATAGAATGTCAACAAATTGTAGTGTGCTTCCCTTAGAATTTACCTGGTACTGCACATAGGATTTAATTAAAGCTTTACAAGCAATGTTTATTTGTAAACAAAAGTAAGAAAGTATTTTTTTAAAGTTTTTAGAATATGTTGCACTTATTTATTTTTATTTTTTTACTTTTGTATTGGTTTACTTGGATGAATTTCTATTGGTGAATCTTTAAACATTTGCATTTTTAGCTATTTTGCATGTTTGATAATCAACCAATTATGATGTAACCAACGTGTTCAGAAGTGCTTTGATTCTTTCTGATGAAGTTGTGCTTTAAGTTGGTTAGGGATGACAAGCATGCTGAATCTGAACTTTTTGTGCTTAAAAGTACTGTTCAGCTGAATATTAAGGTGACTAAATCCTGTGGGTTTAACAGATTCTCAGTTGTTTTGTGGTATAGACTTCCTTCTTGAAGTCAGGGCCTAAGGGTTCTTTTGGTGGAGTGCGAGTTTTTCTAGAAATTATTTACCTTCGTTTATCCTGCCTTTTTGGTATATTCTCCACATTGTCCACACCATCTTTTGTTAGACTTCTGTATAATACCTGATAGAGTAATGCACAAAAACATGCTTTGGGCTGCTGTTTGCTACCTACAACCATTGCTGCATATGTCAGTCTTTTTAACTTTGAAACATTTTTCTTTATCGTGTTCTTCTGCTTGTTTTTTTTTACCTCACTGCTTTTATAGCCTTCATACAAGGCATATCCATATCCACGTACTCTGTCGTCATCCCTCAACTTCTCGTTCCCTGCTGTTTCAGTTCCACCGCTCTCCTTTTCTTCTACAACTGACCTCTTGACTGCTACATCACCTGCATCACTTCTGCTTTGATCATCTGTTCTCAGTTGCAGCTTCCATCTGATATTCACTACTAAAATTAATTTACATTTGATTTTCGACTCTGCTAATATTTACATATAGTATCAATTGTCTATGGGATTATCTTTCTTCTGTGATACTCTGTGTTTGTGAATTTGCTGTATTTCTGTTTTTTGTGAATCTTTTCACCAGGGTTATGCTTGCAAATAGTCTGTAGTGGCCAGTGTACAACCCCAGTAAAGTAACTAAAATAAAGATTCCACTATATCACCTCAGATTCTCTTGGCTCATTGTAATCCATCATCGACATTAATACTGCTGTTGTCACACCTTCTGATGCTACAACCATTCTCCACATAGACTTTTTCTTCCACTACAGAAACCTCTGTGCTCACTGCAGCAGCTTTACTGCCTTCCATCTTGGAGTGAACTGAAGCTCCAGCAAAAAGCCCCCTGGCACCACCTAGCAGCTCCAAAGAGTAGGGAAATTTCCACAGACCCCCTGGCCATATTTCCACTAGTCCATATGAATGCCTCTTCTGGCCTCCCCTGACAAAAAAATCCATTGCCCTAGTGGGAATAATCTGGTCTACAAAGTGTAAATAACTAACTAAATAAATAAAATAATTAAATAAATAAATAAATAAACAGGGAAGTTGCAAGGAGCAAAAGCAGAAGGGCATTTTCTACAGAGTACTGTGAAGGTCTGCTGGATTCGTAGTGACAGCTCAGCAGTTGTTATCAGGTAGTATATAGTACTGGTGGGATAGTAACAGCCTTTCTCTTCTCAATGTCTAATCTCCAAAATAATGGACAAAGCCAAAATAATTAGGGGCAAAAGTCCCAAACAGGGGACTTTCTTTTAAATATCAATGCTACTAATTTTAAAAAGCTGATAAAATAAGAAGACATTGATTAGCATGCATTTTTTACATAATGTTTATGTCTGAGTTTGTGTCTGTGTGTGCGTGTGCGTGCGTGCGTGTATGTGTGTGTGTGTGTTTGTTTGTGTGTGTGTGTGTGTGTGTGTGTGTGTGTGTGTGTGTGTGTGTGTGTGTGTGTGTGTGTGTGTGTGTGAGTCTGTGTTAATCATTCTATAGTATCTAATATTCTAAACTGGCAAACCGTACCATATTCTGTAATGTTCAGATATAAATATAACGCCTTATGTTCAAATATAACTATAAAGCCTCACAGCTGACACAGAAGGTTAAGGCTATAAGCTGCTTTCTGTGGTTTGGGGTCTGATTCCCTTAAGCTCTAATTTACATGCTTTGTGCACTAAGATAGTTATCCAGGCAGTACTCCCTGGTCCTGGAAAGGGGCATTTGTGTCAAGCAGACATACCTAGTTAACTAATAAATACAAATATTCTGTTAAAAAGTATAACAGAGGTGATGGACTAAATACATACGTGTATTTTTGTGTATTGCAAGATTCCTTATTGACTAAGTGAACTGTTCTCTGTTAAATATGCTGTGGGCTGTCATACAATTCATATGCTTCTAAAACGTTATAGTTTCCATTGCCCCCACATATGCCTGAAATCAACTCTTTTCAGACTATCCCTGCCATTTAGTTAGAATTAGAACACTAAAAACACTATTTAACATGTGCAATAGTGGATGATCAGTTATTTATATAAAACTGTAACCATGGTCAAAGCTAAACCTTATCAAACAAGAAAAAAAAACTAATTGCATTCCAGTTCATCCCACCCATTTATTTATTTTCTGCACCCAGTACCAATACCCACCCCTTGCAGTGAAGCCATCAACCACCACAAATTGAAGAGGCTTTATGGAAAGTGAGTAAAAGCCACATTATTTTAAATATAGCCTTGTATAACTTGCAAGATCATGAAGATACCCGGATAGTATATATTATTATTCATAAAAAAGTTTCCACTGCTATCTGGTCATGATTCACTGCTAGTGAGACATCAGACTGAAGTGCAAGAAAAAAATATTCCTACGAATGATGCAAAAACCGCTACCATTCAAAAACTAGATTAGTCATACAACTTGGAAAACCCTTGATCAAGAAACCTTATTTCTGCAAATATGTTACAGCCCTGTGGCCATTATAATGGAAGAAGTAAGAGCAGAAAAAGGGGAACAACAATTATTCATTACAAAAATATGAAAAGTTTTAAATATGAAAGGTTTTAAACAGTTATTTAAAATATTCATAAATATACCCGGAATCAGGTGCAAACCTAAGATTTACATCTGCAAACAAAGCAAAAATGTCATAATAAGGATTGTCACAAAAAGCTGTGGCTGAAACTTAAAGGTATTAACTTAATTTTATAGCAATTATCTCCATTTGTGCACTTGATTTTACTTGTTCTCCTTAAGTTTCTTTCAATTAATACATGCTAAATTACATCACTTCATGGTCTACAAATGAACAGGAGGGTATCATTTTGTAGTACAACATGCAAGGTGGAGTGTTTAAAAACTAAAACAGATTTATAGTTATTTAACATTCAGCTATACTCGTATGTCTCAGTATGGAAATATTCAAGTCCAGCAACTACCAGAAAGTATTAAGAAAGATGAAAGGTAGACATTATCTGATTGTATAGTCATACTCAACAGGTTCATTTGAAAGCCACTTAAAGATCTCTTTTGACAGGTTCATGGACATCAGTAACCTTAAGTATTTTATGAATCCTTATTTGGACCTTATTTTCTACATTTTATTAGATATTTGCTATTCTTTTTAATTTCTACTAAAGCACACAAGATTGTGTTATTTCTCCAACCACTTCATGATAATGGTGACATTATCTCAGCTATTAGTCTGACTGTTTTTTTCCTGGAAGATCAGATGAATCCCTATTGAAATGCTGGCACGTGAAATGCTGAATGCTGAAAAGCCAAAAAAAAAAAAAAAACAAAAGCCTGAAGAAGACAAAAATCTTGAAAATCACTTTTCTTCTTAAAATGTCCTTTTGTGTGTGGAGGGGGAGGCAAGCCCCCCACGTCCACCAGGACTTAGATGTATTCCAACTCTGAGATTGCCATACCTCAGAAAAAAGGTAATATTCTGAAAACAGGCATCTTGGACTTAGTATATACAAGTCCGATCTTTCAGTCATTCAGTCTCTGTATTTCAAGACTCATAAAAAATGTAATCTAAATGCTAATCAGTGGTTTTATATCTATCATTTTAATTGGGTATGCTAAAGGTAAGAACCATGTCAGACTAGACGTATACTGCTTTAAAATGTTTCTTAATTTCATTGCTGATCAAAGTTTGAAAAGATGCAGTTCAAGTACATCTGTCTCCATTCTTTATAAGCACTTAAGAGATCTTGAAAAGGTCACCTACTATCTATATCAAAGTCTGGAAATTCACAGTGGACAATTTTGATAGGGAAACCCCCTAACTATATATACTAACACCAGGATCGCACTACAGTAGGGAAAAGGACATATACCTTTGACTTGCCTTAGAGTACTACTTGTCAGTGAAATGAGTTTTAGGTGAAATGAACTTTCATTGAAATGAACTTTAGGTGATTTGGTCTCAGAGAAATGGGTTTCAGTGAAATGGTCTTTAGGAGAAGTGATACAAATCTGACACGTTACTCTAGGATTCAGAAAGAACCCCAATGTGAGCATTAGGAGCTGCAGCCAAAAGGGACTGTTTCCACAATGCCATGAATGCAGAAAATGGGATTCAAAGACATGTTAGCTGCAATGAGGCATGACCTCATTATCATTATCACATACTTTGCATGTCTATGAATTGCCTTTAATTACACAGAGTGCAAATCAACACGTTCCTGCAGTAAGCACTTTGGGTGCTCTATGCATTGCATTGGCACAGGCACTGTCCATTCAGTCTACCACACACGTGCACACATTCAAACACACACACACACAAACACACACACACACACACACACACACACACACACACACACACACACACACACACACACACACACATACACACACACACACACACACACACACACACACACACACACACACACACACACACACACACACACGCACACACACACACACACACACACACACACACACACACACACACACACACACACACACACACACACACACACACACACACACACACACACACACACACACACACACACACACACACCAGCATATCTCTTATACTGTAAAAAAATGCAGTGTAACACTAGCCTTCCTGAGCTGGCATAGACGGATAAGGCTGTAACTTGAGAATCTGTTGTGCACTCCAAGGATGCATGTTGTGAAACTATACACACTCATTTTAACTTTTTTTCCAAAGACTTAAGGTGATATGTAAAAGTTCCTGGTGTCCAGTGCCGATGGAGAGGATTAAATCTGTGAATGTTGAAGGCAGGTGGTTCGAATCTGTGCATTTATGGCATGATGTAAAGAGTATCCCTGGTCTTTAGTGCTTCCCCAGTGCAACATGATTTGCTAATTAGTCTAAGGAAGAGTAGAGGTATGACAGCCCCCCTTTCACAAACACACATCCATGCATACACACACATACACACAGCCCCCCTCACCTGACACACTTCCAGACATATTCCAGAATGTCAGCAAGACAAAGGAGTTGATTGTTGATTTCAGAAGATCTCAAGTACCACACAAACCTCTAGTGATAAAATGGATAACAGTGGAAAGGGTCAAGAGTGCAAAGTTCACGGGTGTTCATATCATGGAGAACTTATTCTGCTCAGTCAATGTATCCAGCACAGTCAAAAAAGCTCAGCAACGCTTGCACTTTCTAAGAAAACGTAGGAAGGCAAAATTACCAAGCTCCATACTTCAGTCCTTTTATAGGGGCACCATTGAAAGTGTCCTGACCAGCAGCATTGCAGTCTGGTATGGGAGCTGTACTAATAAGGATCGGAAGGCTCTCAAGATAGTTGTAAGGTCAGCAGAAAGAATCATTGGCACTTCCCTTACACCTCTGGAAGATCTACACAAATGCTGGTGTATCAACAGGGCCAAAAAGATTTCCAGCAATCCAACGCATCCTGCCAATGGTCTGTACACTCGCCTCTCCTTAGGCAGGAGATACAGAAGCCTGCATTGTAAGACCACCAGACTAAATAACAGTTTCTTTCTGCTCTCCATTAGATTGTTGAACTCTTGGGAAAAAATTAATCATGAGTCTGTCAAAACACTCGACCACTTCTGTTACATAACTAGCCTATCAAGTGGCTTATTTTATGGATGTGCAATAACCAAGTGCAATACTAAGGTAGCTCACCTACCACACTGAAGGACTGTAAAGTGCAATATACAAACTGTGCAATAATTCAGTCTAATCATAGATATGCTGCTATTGTTTCAATTTTACTTTTATAATATTACCTTCATATTGTTCCTTATCTTCCTTGTCTCCTGTTCTGAGATGGGTGTGGGTCACTGCTGTCCTACTTTACTTACTAATTGCTACTTATTACATTTCTACTGTGATATTTTATTAATGTTTCTCTGTCTATATGTGCAACTGTTTCCTGCATTGAGAACGAAGCATTATAATTTCATTTAGCTACACTGCTGTGTAGTTCTGAATAACAATAAAGTTTTCTTTGACTTTGACTTGACTTGACTTGACATACTTATCCATACATCCAGCCTACCATTTTCCTAAATAAATCCTGTACTGCAGCCACCTAGACAGACATGCAGTCTCACACACACACACACACACACACACACACACACACACACACACACACACACACACACACACACACACACACACACCATGGACTTAACTTTAATGTGATCTCACCCATTGGATGCAATGTGTGAAAGTGAACTTTTGGCTATGTACATTAACATGGTGGGTAGAGATAACCTATGCAGTCATTATCGGAGGAAGAGCACATGGACAATTAGCATAGACAGCTCCCCTGGAATGTTCCAGTTGCATTTGTGGTAAGCTACAGAGACAGTCCACCATGGTGTTGCACCTCCTTGTGGTACAGCACTGTGGTAGGGCTGACTAGGAATCAGAAGTGGTTAAAGCAAAGGATATAGCAGGCTTACCATTTGTGGCAACATTTCTGAATTGTTGGAGATGTTCTGATTTAAAAAAAATGGACTTGGAGTGCTGCTTACTGAATACAGTTTGGCTTCAACATCAACATTGTTTCCAGACCTTGTGGTCAGCTAAAATGATTGTATCAATGCAGCATATACTTGTTAATATTCACACCCATGCATTTGTTAATAGTAAACTACACACCTTGTTTAGGCCTTAGTTGCAGTGATCATGAGATACATTAATCCAACACAGAAAGTTGTAAATGTCCCCACAAATGAGAAATGGATAATTTTGTTGTATCAAATATGTAATGTTGAAATTCATAATTTATTGATACAACACAAATTTGAAAATATGAACTACAAATATTCTCCTAATTCAGTTTTATTGTTAGATAAAGTTTTAGAACAAAGAAATACAGATAAAATGAAGACTTTAATATTAAATGTATTAAATCTAAAAAAGTTCAGATTCTAAGTCTTGTGTGTTTAGCATGCTTCTGAGAGGAAATCTCAGAGCACCAGAGCTCGCACCACAAATGCTCTGTCACACAACCTTGATGCCTGCCATTAGCGTACAACCAAATGAAAGACCTTAAACAAGTGTTTTCTGCAGGCAAGTACTCTTCAAACCCCTACATTTGGGGAAAGCAACCACATCCCCAAATATATAGCTATAGTTGCACAGTATTATGGGAAGAAGACCCACACCCCAAAAACCAATCAGCAACCTCCAGCAATCCTTTGTCTGCTCTTTCATGAATGAGCAAGCAATCTAGAGACCTACAGCAGAGTTGATATATGGGTAAGCCATGTAGCTGACTAATTATAAATTCACTTTGTAGGCAACCTTTTCAAATAGTTGCTTTTCTATTTAAAATGTTCAGGTTACATTATTTGAATATGAAGATCGGAATGAAGACACTGGATCCTACCCAGTTCGGCTTTGTTAAGGGCAGATCCTGCCTCTTAAACCTGGTTGATTTCTTTGAAACAGTCACCAAGGCCATTGACGAGGGGAAGGTGGTCCACACAGCCTACCTGGACCTCGCAAAAGCCTTCGATACAATACCCCACTCGGGCATTATAGATAAGCTCACCAGCTTAAATATAAACCCCTATGTCACTAGATGGGTTGCAAACTGGCTCAAGGACAGAACCCACATGGTTAGAATTGCTGGAGCCATGTCAGACTCCAAACCAGTTACAAGTGGTGTCCCACAAGGCTCAGTCCTGGGACCTCTCTTGTTCAGTATATATTTCTCGGAGGTACAGGCCAACACGGAAGGACTGTGGCTGACTAAGTTCGCAGATGACTGCAAACTGGGCACCATAATCAACTCTCCAGCCGACACAAGCATCCTCCAAAAGGGCCTAATAGAAACAGACAACTGGTGCCAGAGCCATGGCCTCAAGCTAAACGCCAAAAAGTGTATAGTCATCCCCTTTGGCAAAAACAAAGTGCCCACAAATTACCACATAGGTGGTAATCCATTAAGTACAGAAGAAGTAATTGGGGACCTGGGGACCCAAGTTGATAGCAATCTCTCATTTGACAACCACGTGGTCAAAGTGGTTAGAAAAACATTTTATATAGCCCACCTAATCATGAAGGGATTCACATCTAGATCAGGGGAGGTCATCGTGCCTCTTTACTCATCCCTCATCAGGCCCATAATTGAGTACAATGCCCCTTTTGGGATGTACATTACCAGACACCTGCAGCAACTGGAAAGACCCCAAAAGTACCTCACCAAGAGGATCAAAGGGCTCAAACAGATGCCATATGCTGCCCGGTTAAAGAAACTCCAGCTCTACTCAGTGGCATACCGCCTGTTCAGAGGTGATCTGTGCCTGACGTATAAAGCCATGTCCAACCTGGAATTAATGGACATGCTGCACCTCAGAAAATCCAAATCCTATCAAGCTACATGCTCGAGAGACTTGAACCTCAGCACTGAAATAAATAGGACATGCTGGAGGGACAGATTCATAACCCAGAGGCTCCCTTCACTCTGGAATAAAATCCCAGTCCAGGTTAGGCAGAGTCCCTCATTGACTCTCTTCAAGAGGAATCTTGATGAGTGGATGGGAGATCGTAGGTTTACCCCGGGTATGACGTCTGTGTCACTGTTAGACAGAGGCACAGTATACTAACCTCAAAAAAAGGGCATAGAAAAATTAATTTAAAATGGGTGGCAAAAGCCAAACACATTCTGGCTAGGCTTATAAATGCCCTAGGGCAGATAGCCTTGTATGAAGCTATGAACCTATGAACCTATGAACTTATATTTTATTTGCTTGAATTGTTTGACTGGGGCATCTTCTTGTCGTATTCCTTTGCTTTCCCTTTTAAACCCTCCAGCTATGATACGGTTAAACTTTAATAAAATTTTATTGAGCAAAATAGGAATATTATATGGAAAGCTGATGCTGTAATATTGTGAAAAGGTGAAAAGAATGGAGGTATTGGTAGGGGCAAAATGAACAAGAAAATGGGGAAAGATAAAAAAAGCAGTGGAGCAGCCAGTGTTGTAGTTATGAAAATAAAGGGAGAAAAGAAACAGCTTTGTGGGTTATTATTCAGATGATAACTGGGATACTTGCTAGAAAGCAGAGAGGAGATAACAGAAGTGCTGAAACCATGAGGCAACAAACTTTCTTCTCTGTAGCTAACATTCATATTATCTCATTCATGTCATTAACTGTGAAAACCTGCATGTCACTCCTGACCTGACTGGAGCATCTATTGAGGTGAAAATCCATAATAGAAGTGAAGAGAGTATCATCTGAGGCCATACTATACATAGAAATGAGTCCAACTACACCTAGCTTCCACTTAAGTGCAAAAACATTTATTTAAGATACATATCTAGCCACATTCTGTTAAACTAGAAGAGAATAACAAAATTCCAGCTCTCGTTAATTAACATTTCACTATGCATATAATATCTGCGAATTCCAGCATGAGATACATCTATTGTAACCAATCAATATTCTACGATAAATAGTTTACAAATCTAAGTTTCATTTCAGAATAAAGCCATCACTTATTCCTTTAATTTAAAACAAAGAAAGAAATTAACTTATTAACATCTCTGAGCTATGGAATGTCACACCGCTAACAGCCTACACACATCATTTCCTTCCTGAGGATTTTCTGAAAAAATATCGCATTAAAAAGCATAAGCCAAACAAATGTAAATATCCTGTGAAGTGTAAATACTACTAAAAAGGTACAATGTTATCAGTAAAAAGTCTTATTTATAGTGGTACTAGCCAGTGGATTTACATTCTTTACATCAGTACCCTAATAAAGTACAATGAACACAAACTCAAATTATAGCTTTTCTCTAAAGGTTTACAAGCAACTTTTCATATTTTGGAAATTGTAGAACTCAGACAAACAAAGTCAGAGCACTTTTGTTTGGCCAGTTTTGAACTTTCTCATGGCAGCAAAAAATCCCTGTGAGTGCTTGTGTATTGAAATATTTCAGAGATGTGAGCAATTATGCATATTTGTATAACTAACAACATAAATACTTCTGATAATCCTAAAGATCTAGAAATGACAGTGCAAATATCAATGATAATTTTCTTCATCATCATCATCATCGCCATCCTCATCTGGGGATTTACCTGATGCCATGCAGTAGTTTGCAAGTCACTTGGTTTTGGGGCTATTACTGTATATATGGAAATATTACATATTGATATAACTGCTATACAACAACTAGCAAAGTTTCCAGTATAGTGTATTATAGATAGACAGTGACAATGTATTTTCAGTCTCCCACCATGATATTTCACTCCATGCTCCTTATTAACATATAGCTCTCTCAGCTGTAAAAATATGAATGCAAATATGAAAATATGTGCATATGAATAACACACTGCAAACTGAGATTAACATCTCTACTGCAGGACATCTTAGATTAATATTAGTTTTGTTTTTATCTTGCACCTCATCCTTTCCTTGATTTGTATATTATTTGTTGGTAGCTCACTTAGGACCATAGGGTTATAGGTGATTACTAGGGTAACAGCCCAAAGAGGCCTTTTTAAGCCTAACTATGTATTCCCATATATAAATGACAGGATAAATTACCCATGG
>NC_056741.1:265103658-265138658 GCF_019279795.1 Protopterus annectens | reverse complement strand
AATGTCCCTAGCCATGGCTTCTGGTAGATACCAGTAGGACAAGGCCATAACTGTGAAGTTTCTGTATGTACAAACCATAGCAGTGGGGAAGTCAAGGGTTTTATGATGGATTTGCATGGATGTTACTGAGCTAAACTACACTATTAGTGAAGTCTCACTGCATTGCTGCTCTGTGTGCAAACCAAGTACTTGCCACATTGCCAGGTACACAGGAATTATCTAAGGGTGTATTTTCATACAGAAAATTGGATTCTAAGAGACTGTGCTTGACGTGGCTTTAGTTTGCATATTTTTTGCATAAACTAAATTATTGCCATTATTGTCTGAATATTACTACCTAACAGTTTTTGACACAGGCTTTGGACATAAATAGGGATCTGATTGCCACTGCCTTTGGGTTTTTTTGTCCCTTGGACATCTAAATTAATGCATTTACTTTTTCATATTTAAGGTGCCCAACCTGGATCCATTCTAGCTACAGCTATAGATAGTGTGTATCTGACTTCATCTTTCTAATTTTTTGTCTGATTATACTATTATAATACCATTATGGTCCTGTGCTAGACGTGGCTTTAGTTTGCATATTTTTTGCATAAACTAAATTACTGCCATTATTGTCTGAATATTACTACCCAACAGCTTTTGACACAGGGCGTGGTTTCTTTCATTATATTAACAGTGTATTAACACTATTGACTATATCTATCATGGATTTAAACAAAATATTTTTGGATTTATCATCCGATAAGGATGATCTTGCACTTTTTGGTATTGGTCAGAGCTCTGCAGGCTCTTTGAATTCCAATTCCATGAAGCCAGAACTACAATGTGAAAAATCATTTGACGATCTTAATAAAAATATGAAAACACTTAGATCTTGTGTTTGGCACCATAAATTACTTAAAGCTTATTTAGCCAAGGATATTTGTCCTAGGCGTCTGAGGGTCAAAATTCAGCCGTTGGTAGCTGACCCCGATGAGACTCTTACTACTGAATGGCTATCCATTCAACAAGAATGTTCTATGAAGTTTGTCCAATCCTTGTCCAAGTATTACACTAGGATTATTGATAAAGAAAATTTAAAGGTATCACAATTAATAGAGGATTGCAATCAATATCAGCAGGATATTTATTTCCCTCCATTATTATCTAAACTTAGTTCTGATCTACTGAATTTTGATACTAATCTTAAGGAAAGGAAACTTAAAAAATTTTCTCGAGATTTGTCTGATTATCAGAAGGGGCAACCATTTAAACATACCAGACATGTTAGATTTCAAAATGTACACAACACCAATTCATTTAGTTCCAAAAGGAAACGTCCACGCTCCATTCTTAAAGGACGGGGCAATAATACAGATTCTACTGATTATGACACTTCATCAGGGACTGACACAGAAACACAGCACACCATGGGATCCCCCACGCCCAAACGAAATAATCACACATTCCCTTTAGGCCAAACAGGGGGAGGAGAGGTGGCAGGAAACACAAAAAGGGTTATAAGTCTACAAAATTTGATGGAGGTACTAACGAACAAATAAATAATGTTTGTAACATTTCCAACACTGTATTAACATCTGAACAAATATCTCTATTGAATAAAGGATTATCTTTTATCCCTGTTTTTTTTGTTCCTGAGGATACTTTTGCACAAGATTTATTTTCTTTCTGTGGACTTATTAACCTCAAATTATTTTTCCAGGATAAGGGGGAAGAGGAACAACAACAAATGGATGTTTTTAAATATCATGCTTCATCATTCACACCCCCTATGCATCCCTCTGTAAGTCTTTTTCTACGTAGCGTACTCAGTGATTTACATTTTCAGTATAATTCTCATCAACCAATGCCAAATAATATGACAGAGAGTGACTTATCTAGTTTAGATGAATTAGTAAGAAACAAGGATCTGGTCATTCTGCATGCAGATAAAGGTGGGGCGGTGGTGGTGATGGACTGGAGCTATTATGATATCGAGGCTCACCAACAATTAGGTGATGCCCGATACTATACCAAAATGCCACTTGACCCCACACCAGTATTCAGAGAACAAATCAATGATTTTTTACATTCTGCGGTTGACAATGGGATTATAACTGTCAAAACATTAGGACATCTTACTATCACTGATCCGGCTAGACAATTTATCTATTTCCTGCCAAAGATACATAAGGACTTTTCACATCCACCAGGTAGGCTCATTGTGTCGGGCATAGGATCACTTACTGAGCCGCTTTCTGAATTTTTGACCAGGTATTTAAAACCACTACTACCATGGGTTAGATCCAGGATACAGGATACCACCCAATTTTTGAGTATTGTCAATGACATGCAATTAGAACAGGATTGGTGGCTATGCACATTAGATGTAAGCTCACTATATACCAACATTCCCCATTGGGCTGGTCTTGATGCCATTGAATATTGGCTCTATAAATCCAACATGTATCAACCTGGTTTCAATACTTTTCTGTTAAATTTGACTGAGCATGTATTGACTAAAAACGTCTTTTTCTATGATCAGGAATGTTATTTACAGATCAGAGGTACAGCAATGGGGGCTTCCTTTGCCCCCATTTATGCTGATCTATTCATGGCTTATATTGAGGAAATCATGATTTATGATGATACTCACAACTTGTATTTGCCTGAGATTGATATTTGGCGGAGATATTTGGATGACTGCTGGATGGTGTGGAGATCAGATATTGGATATCTCAGAGAATTTATGGAATATCTAAATGACAACAAATGGGGGATTCAGTTTACTATCACCTATGACCAAAAATCCATTACGTTTTTGGATGTTTTGGTCACAAAGAATGAGGATAATACCTTGAACACTGAAGTTCATAGGAAGTTCCCCCAGTACAACACTCTACTCCATGCCTCCAGCTTTCATCCAAAACATATCGCCAAAAACATTCCAAAATCACAATTTCTTAGAATCAGATGTAATTGTTCGGATGATGTTAGCTTTAAAAATCATGCTCAGGATTTACATAATAGATTTATTAACAGAGGATACAGCTCAGGATATGTCACTATGGCCCAAAATCATGCTCAGAGCCTACATAGAGAAAATTTATTGACATATAAACAGAAATCTTTATCTCCTAATATATTACGTTTCACTACTACGTTTGGCAGGAACACTAATAGATTTATGGATATCATCAAAGATAATTGGAATATACTTAAAGCTGATAGTAAGATTCAAACATTTATCCCTAACAAATGTTCCTTTTCTTTTCGTAAAGGAAAAAATCTAGCAGGATATTTTAATCACTATAAACATCATTCTGAGTCCAGTCTACCTCAGCTATATCAAACCACCATTTTGGGTGACAGATTGATTGGATGTTTCCCTGTGGACATTGTGTTCATTGTAAACATATTTTGAAGTCTAAGGAATTTAGTAGTAGGAACAGTAGTACTGTTTTTGATATTCGATTTTTTGCCAATTGTAATACAGATTGGGCTATCTACATGGCATGCTGTAGTTGCCATGCATTTTATATAGGCCAGACCTCTCGACCACTCAGGTTACGTATGTCAGAACACCTGAGTGACATTAAATGTAAAAGAACCACTAATGCCCTATATAAACACACACTTACGCACCAAACAGCTCAATTTCATTTTGTTATCATAGATAAACTCATTGGTGATCGTACTCATAAACTTGGCTGGCATAAGAAACTTGATGCCAGGGGGAAAAAATGGATCACCAAACTTGGTGCCTTATTTAATCCAGGGCTCAATGAATATTTATGAAAGAATTTAAAAATACTTTCTATGGTGTACATCCATCAGGTTGCATAATGTTTATCATTGTATAAATATTCATGAGCTCCCTAATCAGATATGTAAATGTCAACCAATCATTTGTTTTAGCTTATTATATAAAGACTTGATTTTGTTTGTGCTTTTTGTAATACACTGAAGAAGGCCAGGATCAATATTGTCCGAAACCGGTCTGTTTTTTATAAGCTTGTAATGAAGTCTAAGTAGTTTTTTAATAAACTACTATTTACCACATGGCTCACTTGTTGCTGGCTTTGGTTTCTACTTTTTATTCTAAGAGACTGCATTTATAAAGGACACTGCTGACCCCCTCTGCATGATGAGCCACATTGTGCAAATGCAACAACTTTATACAGGAACAGAAAGTCACTAAACTATCAATATAGTCCATTGGCCAATCAGAAGCATACACTCAGAGGTTTCTACAGTGATTTCCAGCTCAGACACGACTTGGCTACCTTCTACTGCCACTAGAATGCAGACCTAAATCTTCTCAATGTAAAAACACTGCAGGAGAGAGCCCAAGTTGCAAAAACATAGCAATTCCCACAGCAAAATGACCAATAATCTTTCAATTTTACAATGCAGAAATGCAGAACACAGCTGTTAATACAGACAAAACCAACACTAATTTAAATTCTAAAGGAGTACATAAATACAAAAAAAAAATGCAGAAAAATATAATAGCAACACTTAAATATAACAACAAGAAATGCTAATTTAGCACTGTATAATACTTATCCGGCCTGGATGGCTTTGTATTGAAGCAGATACACTCAAATCACAATGGTGTGATTGCCAAGCATTGGCAACCTCTGTCTAAATTAGCTACATCTTTATACAGACATAGAAAGTCACTAAAGTTAGTTAATGAAGCCTACCCCCCCCCCCCCAAAAAAAAAATCAGAATGTTATAAGGAGCTATAGGTGTTATATGTTCATAGATATAATATTAAGCTAACGATCCAAATGCCTTTTTAAGCCTAGCATGCATCCCAAATGTATTTAACCTACTGTTTGGTATATACTTCTCAGAAGTTTTGGTCAAAACTAAAGAGTTGTGGCTGACCAAGTTTGCAGGGTATATGTAAGCTAGAGCGTGCATGGTCAAACCTTTACAGGGTGCTAATATCCATTCAAGAGATAGGTGATAGACTAGGGCCGAATTTCTGATTTCCCATCCACTGATCCAGGTTATGCTTGAATAGTGTCAAGGAAGAACTTTGCTTCACATGGATGGAAAGCCATTTCCAAAGAAGATGTATTCTCTCACACATAACTGTCCCTCCAAATTAAATAGAAGTATACAAAAGAGTTGCGGTAAATGTGACTAACTTAAAACAAAACTTGTTTTCTCTAGCATTTCTGAATAATGCTGGTACATCTAGAACTTAAACAAGACTCATGTTATTCAGCTTCAAAGAAAAACTGATATTCAGCTTAAATAGGATCATAGGATTATAAGAGATTACTGATATCGACCTGGAGGTCGTTTTAAGCCTAGCCATTTCAACCCAATGTAATACCATAGAAGTACTAGTCAGTATCCAAGATTGCATTTAGGGATGACTGCCCATGTCTAGGAGGGTTGTGGGTGCAATCCCTGGTAAGAATTTATCGTGCCCCATCCACTTATCCAGGTTTCTCTTGAACAGTGTCGTAGAGGTGCTCTGTTTCACATGAACTGGTAGCCTGTTCCAAAGACATGGTATTCACTGGGAGATAAATCTGTCCTTCCAGCATGTCATATTTAAGATGCAGGCCATATTTAAGTCCCTGGCATAGGTAGCCCTAAATCCATTTTAATTATGGATATGCAGTAAATTCATTACGTTTGGGTCTTGGGTTGCTCTGTAGGCCAGGCATAAGTCTCCCCTAAGAAGTCTGTACGATATGGAGTATAGTGACAGGGATTTTAGTCTGTCCGTGTAAGGCACATGCTGGAGGCCCTTGATCTTCTTTGTTAGTCAGAGTTCTGAATAATATCTGATGTGAAGTTTGTAGTGAACAATCCAGATACCAAACTCAGTAATTTTTATTAATACTGGTGATGTGCAGTGAGTTAGCTTCAGGCATGTAAGCAATTAATTCATGTGAGTTTGATAAGGAGAACAGCATGCCTTGGTGGGTTATATACAGTGACAATTAAATAGGATGTCAAGGTCTAATAGTTTATATAACGCTCATTCCATAGTTAATAGTGACAAGATTTCCATTTATAGGACATTTACAGCATCATGATTTATGCTTTATAGTAATATTGAGAAGCACTGTATTGGTATGATGGTTCTGGAATACTCTTTCAACCTTGTGCTGTGTTTATTTAGCAGCTTAGTGTATGTTGGGTCTTATTTTCTTTAAGTGATATGTAAATCCACAGTAAGCTGGCAAGTAGCACAACTGTTCCAGAAAAGAAGAATCCTGTGGTGTATACGCCATTTGACAGAAGAAATTTGAGAAGAGTGATGTAGACAATAAAAGACCTGCTAAAGGTGGGTGAAAGGAGTGTCAAATGGTGTTTTTTCCTGTAGAAATATTAGCAGGTAGAAGCACAAAATTGTAGGTGGGGAGACAGCCTCCAGCTTTGAATTATTCATTAATATGGCCTAAGGTAATCAGAAACATACCATTACGATACCTGTTGGCATCAGGAGTGCCTGGCAGTGTAGGTGACTAACAGCTGAAGGGTACAGCATAAATTAAAGGCTAAAAGATGAAGAAAGAAGGTAATAGAATAAGAACTGCAACAGTTATGTATGTATGCATTTTTTTATCCACTGTTAACTGGGCTAGTCACACTAGGCTGGTGGCCTCTTTTCAGGGGAGACACAAGGTGATAGTTATAATACTAGGAAAATTTGGCCAGGGTATTTGGAAGCTTCTCCTGTTCTTTTTAATAGGTGCCACAAGATCTTTTACATCCACCTGAGCTGCCACCAACTCAGGCAAATTGGACCTTGGTTTAATGTCTCATCCAAACGACAACACATTCAGGAGTGCACTATCCCCTAAAGCTACACTGCAGTTTCAAAATTAATCCAATTACCTGCAGTGGGAAAAGAACCTACAGCCTTATGGCCTTCTCACACTAAAGGAGAGTTTGCTACCTGTTCTCCCACTGACACAACTTACAGGAGCACTGATTCACTCACAAAGAGAAAGAGACAGAAGTCAGTAACTAAGGAATCAGAGCCTGATAGGTGCCCTGAAGAAACTGCAGGGATAATAAGAGTTACGTAGATAGCATTAGCAAAGGTAAAGAAATTGGAGGAGAAAAGAAAAACAAGACATGTTTGAATGCAATGCTCGTAATGAGGGAGGACTAAGGAGCAGTTATTGTCAGAAGGTCAGTTACTGAATAATAATAAGATACCGATAGAAGTAGCACAAGAGAACCAAAAAAGCGAATGATATGATTGTAAGAGTGGACCAATGAGTTAGGTGTCACATCAGCTTATAATGTCAAAGACTTCTGTAATTGCTTTACTCACCATAGTCACTGATAGACATGGTGAGTATCCTTGCTTTCAAGAATTCTGCATAGTTTTTTTTAACTTTTACTACCTAATAAAGCAATGCAGATTTTTATACATTTAATCTGAGGCATGATTGCCAAAAATGTTCCCCTTCATCTGCACTTTCTACTAGTACATTCTTTGTGACTGCTAGATATTAAAGGGCCTACCATTAATTTTTAATCATCTTACAATGAGAATATTTTTTTCTTTGGAAAAGTGCTTTGTGTTTCTAGTCTTCTGAAATATGAACAATGTACCATTCACTGCATTCATGGATTAGTGTGAATGACATTTAATTAAAACATTGTTAAATGAAAAAAATGTGTTTGACATAGTTTTCAAAAACTCTGAACTTTATAATAATTAAGAATGATGTCACAGCACACATCAGGTAAGTAAAAACCCTGACTGAAATGGTTTCATTTCAAAAATGTAGATTTCACACAAGTGCAAATTTTTGGCTTTCACACAACTACCTGGGCGGTCTGCTCCATCATCCTAAACATGTCCTTTCACTATGTTCAGAGTAAATAAAATATTCTCACATTCTATGGTGTCTCTGTCAGTTCATCTAGAATTGCTGAATTTATAAAGCATTATTTTCATAATCTTGTTCATATACCATGCTTCACAAGAAAGGTGCATCCATATTTTCATTCATTTGCTTACTTTGTTCATTCTGTATTCTACATACTCTTACATTCTTGGCTGAAAAAATAGCTTTCCATGAGCACTATACTGACAGTGTTTACCACTGTCACCATCTTTTAGAAAATAAGTTAGAACAAATTTAGCCCCATTACAGGATGCTGTTTCCGTCATCAGAAATTATTTACAAATTGGCTCTTTGTGAGATGGCATTAACTTGTGTCCCTTATCCCCTCAAATATCATCAAGGAGCTGTACTTTCAAAACCTAAAACTACCACTTCCATTGGTCCATACAGTTTAACTTATTGTTTTATTTTTATTTTACATTTGTTGACTGGGCTAGTCTAACTGGAGATATTTCCATTTTCAGTAGAGGCCCGGGGAGAAAAGCTCCACAGAGAATACATTAAGGCAAACATACTAGTGTTTTAAAGAAAGTTTTAAAAGACAGAAACTAACAACTCTACAGTTACTCATTATTACTAGTGAGTTTTAAAGATATAAAGCAAAAAAACTTAATATATTATTAAGTTGATTAATACTAAAAGTAATCACAAAAATATTAATAACAAATATATAAGTTAAAAATAAATAAATAACAAATAAAATAAATAAAGACTTGAGAGAAAAGATTTATGACAAGATTTCCATTTATAGGACATTTACAGCATCATGATTTATGCTTTATAGTAATATTGAGAAGCACTGTATTGGTATGATGGTTCTGGAATACTCTTTCAACCTTGTGCTGTGTTTATTTAGCAGCTTAGTGTATGTTGGGTCTTATTTTCTTTAAGTGATATGTAAATCCACAGTAAGCTGGCAAGTAGCACAACTGTTCCAGAAAAGAAGAATCCTGTGGTGTATACGCCATTTGACAGAAGAAATTTGAGAAGAGTGATGTAGACAATAAAAAAGACCTGCTAAAAGGTGGGTGAAAGGAGTGTCAAATGGTGTTTTTTTCCTGTAGAAATATTAGCAGGTAGAAGCACAAAATTGTAGGTGGGGAGACAGCCTCCAGCTTTGAATTATTCATTAATATGGCCTAAGGTAATCAGAAACATACCATTACGATACCTGTTGGCATCAGGGAGTGCCTGGCAGTGTAGGTGACTAACAGCTGAAGGGTACAGCATAAATTAAAGGCTAAAAGATGAAGAAAGAAGGTAATAGAATAAGAACTGCAACAGTTATGTATGTATGCATTTTTTTATCCACTGTTAACTGGGCTAGTCACACTAGGCTGGTGGCCTCTTTTCAGGGGAGACACAAGGTGATAGTTATAATACTAGGGAAAATTTGGCCAGGGTATTTGGAAGCTTCTCCTGTTCTTTTTAATAGGTGCCACAAGATCTTTTACATCCACCTGAGCTGCCACCAACTCAGGCAAATTGGACCTTGGTTTAATGTCTCATCCAAACGACAACACATTCAGGAGTGCACTATCCCCTAAAGCTACACTGCAGTTTCAAAATTAATCCAATTACCTGCAGTGGGAAAAGAACCTACAGCCTTATGGCCTTCTCACACTAAAGGAGAGTTTGCTACCTGTTCTCCCACTGACACAACTTACAGGAGCACTGATTCACTCACAAAGAGAAAGAGACAGAAGTCAGTAACTAAGGAATCAGAGCCTGATAGGTGCCCTGAAGAAACTGCAGGGATAATAAGAGTTACGTAGATAGCATTAGCAAAGGTAAAGAAATTGGAGGAGAAAAGAGAAAAACAAGACATGTTTGAATGCAATGCTCGTAATGAGGGGAGGACTAAGGAGCAGTTATTGTCAGAAGGTCAGTTACTGAATAATAATAAGATACCGATAGAAGTAGCACAAGAGAACCAAAAAAGCGAATGATATGATTGTAAGAGTGGACCAATGAGTTAGGTGTCACATCAGCTTATAATGTCAAAGACTTCTGTAATTGCTTTACTCACCATAGTCACTGATAGACATGGTGAGTATCCTTGCTTTCAAGAATTCTGCATAGTTTTTTTTAACTTTTACTACCTAATAAAGCAATGCAGATTTTTATACATTTAATCTGAGGCATGATTGCCAAAAATGTTCCCCTTCATCTGCACTTTCTACTAGTACATTCTTTGTGACTGCTAGATATTAAAGGGCCTACCATTAATTTTTAATCATCTTACAATGAGAATATTTTTTCTTTGGAAAAGTGCTTTGTGTTTCTAGTCTTCTGAAATATGAACAATGTACCATTCACTGCATTCATGGATTAGTGTGAATGACATTTAATTAAAACATTGTTAAATGAAAAAAATGTGTTTGACATAGTTTTCAAAAACTCTGAACTTTATAATAATTAAGAATGATGTCACAGCACACATCAGGTAAGTAAAAACCCTGACTGAAATGGTTTCATTTCAAAATGTAGATTTCACACAAGTGCAAATTTTTGGCTTTCACACAACTACCTGGGCGGTCTGCTCCATCATCCTAAACATGTCCTTTCACTATGTTCAGAGTAAATAAAATATTCTCACATTCTATGGTGTCTCTGTCAGTTCATCTAGAATTGCTGAATTTATAAAGCATTATTTTCATAATCTTGTTCATATACCATGCTTCACAAGAAAGGTGCATCCATATTTTCATTCATTTGCTTACTTTGTTCATTCTGTATTCTACATACTCTTACATTCTTGGCTGAAAAAATAGCTTTCCATGAGCACTATACTGACAGTGTTTACCACTGTCACCATCTTTTAGAAAATAAGTTAGAACAAATTTAGCCCCATTACAGGATGCTGTTTCCGTCATCAGAAATTATTTACAAATTGGCTCTTTGTGAGATGGCATTAACTTGTGTCCCTTATCCCCTCAAATATCATCAAGGAGCTGTACTTTCAAAACCTAAAACTACCACTTCCATTGGTCCATACAGTTTAACTTATTGTTTTATTTTTATTTTACATTTGTTGACTGGGCTAGTCTAACTGGAGATATTTCCATTTTCAGTAGAGGCCCGGGGAGAAAAGCTCCACAGAGAATACATTAAGGCAAACATACTAGTGTTTTAAAGAAAGTTTTAAAAGACAGAAACTAACAACTCTACAGTTACTCATTATTACTAGTGAGTTTAATACTGACTCACATAGTTACAGTCACAAAAATACTTATATAACTATAATATACTAAGTCTGATAAAGATAACTAAATGAAATAAATACTACCACACACAGTTAAACTCAAAGACATCATATGAAGTTAAAAAATACTTTGAGAGATAAAGATAAGGCAGGAAGTATGAGAAAGAGAGCTAAGAATATGAGAAATTAGAAGAGGTAGGTTGTAGGAAGGAGAGCAAGTAAGATAGTCAGCAAGCAATGAGAGCTAGAAGCCAGTCTATAAGCAAAGAAGTAGTAGGAAAACCAGGTGGATGATAGAGTAAGTAAGAAGTAGGAGATAGTAATGAAGTAGAGTCTAAGTGGTGGAAGGATTAATCAGGTTTACTACAGGTGCACAGCCAGTGATTTTGGAAGTGAAGTTTAATGTTTAGTTTAAAAAGAGGTAATGATGCAATGGTTGTTATGTTACTAGGAAGTAGATTCCATTTTCTACCTACTGAATTGGTGAAAAGGGCGTCGCCAGCAGTGTTATTTGATTTTATGGAATTAGCCAATAGTTTACTGGAGGAGCGGAGAGAGTTAAGATTATTGTAGGGGATTATGAGTTGAGAGAGTATAGGGGTGTTCGTTGGATGGTACAGGATTTTATGGGCAATAGTGAGTTGTTGGGTTGCAAGATAGTTTTGGAATTCTGGCCAGCCTAGTAGTTTCAGGTTGAGACAGTGGTGTGTTCTGTAGGGGTTTCCTGTAGCGAAGCAATGTTATTATAGCAGGTAGTAAGTTTGGTAAGGTTGTTTTTCTTGAGGTTGGTGAAAATGGGACAAGCATAGAGAAGAGAGGAAAGAAGATGGGAGTGAGTGATCCTAGTTCTAGAGGAGGGAGTTAGAAATGGTCTAATACGATATAAAGATCCTATTTTCCTATTGACAAGTTTTATGGTGTTGTTAATGTGTTGGTTGAAAGAGAGATTATTATCAATTGTAATACCTAACAGTTTAGTAGTAGAGTCGGGAGAGATGATAGTGGCATTGTTAGAAGAGATAGTGAAGTTTAAAGGGGGGGTCCTGGAGGTAGGGGTAAAGAGGAGGAGTTTAGTTTTTTTAGCATTTAGTAAGAGAAATCGACTAGAGAACCATGTTTCGACGGTATTAAAGACTTTTTGAGTATGAGATCTAAGTTCTGAGGTAGAGGATGCAGAGCAGATGAGTGTAGAATCATCTGCATATTGAATGCAAGTAGCTTGGGGGATTGTGTTCTGGAGATCATTTATGAAGAGGGAAAAGAGAAGTGGGCCAAGAATAGAACCTTGTGGAACTCCAATAGAAACAGGCAGAAGAGAAGAGATGTGGTTATTCCAGAGAACAGCCTGTTTTCTGTTAGTGAGATAAGAAGTAAACCATCTAATGGCAAGGATATCAAAAGATAGTAATTCAAGAGTATTGATTAAAAAAGAGTGGTTAACCATATCGATTGCTTTGGAGAGGTCTATGAAGATGGCAGAAGAGAGTAGGTTGTTGTTACGGTTCAGGTTAATAGTGTCTACAAAGGAAAGGAGGGCAGTAGTAGTCCATGTTGACAGTTAGCTATGATGTTGTGGAGAGAGAGGTGTTGTACAAGCTGATGGTGTATACATTTCTCCATTATTTTGGCCAGGGGAGAGAGGAGAGCAATAGGTCTAAAGTTAGAGTAGTCAATGGAGTTACCACCTTTATGGAGTGGGATAATGTGAGAGACCTTCCATATATCAGGGATGATACCTTCTTTGATTGTCCTATTTATGAGAATAGAAATAGGATATGCGATAGCCTTGGCAGCTTTTTGTAGAAAGAGTGAAGGTAACTTGTCAGCAGAGGGGGTACAAGGTTTCAGCTTAAGAAGAAGTCTGTATATGTAAGATGTAGAGATGGGATGTAGAGAGAATTTAGAGGGAGAGTTTATGAGGTTACATGTTGGGTGTGAGTTATTGGTGTTTAATTGATTAGCAAGAGCTTGTATAGTTTCAGTGAAGAAACAATTGAAAGCATCTGCAGTTTGTTGGGGGGTATCAGGATCAGAATTAAGTGGGGAAGATGTTTTAGAATGTCCTGGGGAAAGGAGTCTATTAACTGAAGACCAGAAAAGTTTTGAATTATTAAGATGGGTTTGTTGTAGACTGAAGTAGAATTTCTTTTTATCAGCTATTACTGCTTTTTTGGTTAGATTTCTAAGCTGGCTGAAGTGAAGAAGATCAGGGTTTTTTCTGTGTGATCTCCATGTGGCCCAGACTTTATTTCTAGTGAGAATAAGTTTTTTGGTTTCATGGGAGAGCCAGGGGGCAGCATTAGATTTAATTCTAATGCTACGTTCAGGAGCATGTAAGTCATGGATAGATAAAAAAGTAGAGTTAAAGTACATTACAGCATTTTCAAGAGGGAGTGTTTTTAACGGGTTCCAATTACATGCAGTAAGTTCAGACTGGAACAATTCTGGATTGAAGTGTTTGATGGTGCGTACATTTCTTATGATGCAGGGGTTTATACAATCAGCCTTTTCCCTTGTTATGAATGTTAAGGAGTGATCACTAACATCATCTGGTAAAATTCCTACTTTGTAATTATCTTTGACTTTATTTATAAGAATCCAGTCTAAAATGCTTTCTCTATAACTGTGTTTGTTGAGCCTTGTAGTTGAAGTAATGGTTTGGATAAAACCATGGAGGTTGATATGAGAAGAAGGATTATCAGCAGTAATGCCATTCCAGTCTATGTTCAGGTCACCTAGTATGATGGTTTCTTGGGGATATGTGACAGATATCCAGCTAAGGTAATTTTCGAGGATTGGTATGTTATTACCAGGTGGTAGGTACATACATATAATATAAAGGGATTTTTTGGAGTTTAATTGGAGTTTTGAAATGATTGCTTCTACTTTGCTATCTTGTGTTGGAGAGGCAGGAAGGGTAGTAATATTTAGATGATTTTTATGAAGAATTGCAACTCCACCACCTTTACGGTTGGGACGGTCAAGTCTTATCATATTGTAACCTTGGGGAGTAATCTCAGTGTCTTTAGTGGAGGGCTTTAGCCAGGTCTCAGAGATACAGAGAATGTCAAATGAATGTATCTGTAGGAGGGAATGCACGTAGGGTATTTTATTGTTTATGCTTTGGGTATTAAGATGTCCTATTAGGAAGGTGTTATTGAGTTTGGGTATGGTCATTAGGGGAGAATGGAAAGTTGGACCAGGGTTAGGGTGGATATCTCCAGCTTGAAGGTTAAGATTGATAGGTTTCATAGTGAGGTTCCATTTTAGAAAGGTTAGAAGTTTAGTTTTGTTGTCCGAAGGCAAAACGTATTTTAGGTGTGACAGTCGGTGGAATCTAGGTAGTTGATAGTTAGGGGTAGAAGAAGTATATGGATATGAATTTAGTGGATTGAGATATATTATGGTATGTTTATGCGGATAGAAAGGTTGGACATGCAATGGTTTCTCATAGAGGGATAGCAGGTATATTGAGCATAGGGTGGAAACTAGTAGTGTAGAAAGTAAAATCTGGGTTGACAAGAGTGAAGCCATAGTAGAAGTAGGTGTGTTTGTGAAAGGTGAAGAGAAGTAGGAGAGGGTGGAGTAGAAAGGTGTAGTTATTGTAGAGTAGAAGTATGGAACAATGTAAGAAAGATAAAAGAGGATTGGAGTAAAACAGAGACCGGAGTACCAAGAAAGAGGTAGGTTTTAGTGTAAATGGAGTACAGTAAGGTGGTGTGAGTGGAGGAAATAGAGTTTAAAAATAGAGAGAATAGTGTGAGTGTGTGACTGAGAAGGGGTAAGGGTGGGTGTGGGAGGAAGGAGGATTGGAAGTTCAGAGTAGGGGTGTGTCCAGGGAGGGGAGGGAAGAGGATTGAAAGATCAGGGTAGGGGGTGTGTCCAGGGAGCTTTAAGTTTAGGACTTTAAGTTTATTGACTAATAAAGAACACCAAATATGTTCTTGTAGACCCCCCCGAACTTATTTAACCTAGGCTCTGCCACAGGATATGCCCCACACTATAGAGAATGGCTGTTATGATGCCCCTTCATAAGAGATGCCTTACCACAGACCCCAAACATATAGACCCATTAGCCTAATTGGTCTAATTTGTAAAGCCATAGAACTATGACATTAAAAGCTTCATTCAGCTAGACCCTCAACAATTTGGTTTTGCTTATTTAACTGAATTCATTTCTTCAAGAATGTCAATGAAGCAGTAGATAGTGATCACTCAATCGACATAGCCCATCTGGATCAAGAAAAGACATTCAATACCATTACCTGTGCTGGTATTATAAGTAAATTGGGACCTAAATGTAGACTCCTATGTGTTAAGGTGAAAACAAACTGACTGAAAGATAGAATCCATGCAGTCAAGGTGACAGAAGCTACCTCAGGAAGTAAAAAGATAACTTGTGGCATACATCAGAAGTCTGTGATGGAACCCCATACACTTTGGCATAAGCCTCTTAGACCTCTAACTCACAAATCCAAACTTTTGTCTAAGAAAGTTTGACAATGACTGTAACTTGGGCATCATTGTCTGATCCCCCTGGATATGGACTCACTTCAACAAAAACTTATCCTTACAACCAATGGTTTACTGAAAATTAAATGTAAAAAAAGAACAGTATTATCACTTTTGGTAAACCACTCTCATGGCCACCTTACTGCACAGTCAGTGCCCTACTTCATAGGTTCATAGATTCATAAGTAGGTACTAGGCTATTGGCCCTAGAGCCTGTATAAGCCTAGCCAAATGGTACCCTGGCTTTTGCCACCCAAGAAAATTATTTTTCTCTGCCCCTGTCAAGCAGAGCCACAGAAGCGATCCCTGGGGTGAATTTCCTATCTCCCATCCAATCATCAAGATTTTTCTTGAAGAGTGCTAATGAGGAGGTTTATTTGATACAGATAGGTAGTTTGTTCCAGAGTATGGGAAGTCTCTGGGACAGGAATCTATCCCTCCGGCATGTTCTGTTTATTGTGGTGACAAGGTTTAAGTCCCTACAGCGTGTAGCTCAGAGGGATTGGAAATTTTTTAAGTGGAGCATGTCCAACAGCTCTGGGTTTGACATAGCTTTGTATGTTAGGCAGAGATCGCCTCTGAGTAGGCGATATGTGACAGAGTAAAGTTGGAGTTTTTTGAGACAGTCTGCGTAGGGCATCTGTTTGAGGCCAGTAATCCTCTTTGTGAGGTATTTCTGCAGCCTTTCCAGTTGTTGTAGATGTCTTGTGAGGTACATAGCAAAAGGGGCGTTGTACTCTATAATGGGTCTAATGAGTGATGAGTACAGACATGGCTGTCAGGGATTTTGGCTGTATGGTTGACAACTCTTTCTCCTTTGACCACCATGTAGCTTCTGTGGTCAGGAGATACTTCTGTGTAGCAAAACTGATTTCTAGACGTATCTCATCCAGGTCAAAAGAAGATATTGCACTGCTGTACTCATCAACAAGCCAATTACATAATATAGTGCCTCCTTTGGTATGTACATATCCCAGACATGTTACTCTGCTAGAAAGACCCCAGAAATTCAAACAGAAGAGATTAATGGCATAAAGTTCCTTGGCTACCAAGATAGACTTGAAGCCCTGTCAATCCACTCAAGCTCTTCTAGATTCCTGCACGGTGATCTGTATCTTGCATGCTGTGCCATGAAGTACCCCACCCTCCTTGATTTACAAGACAAATAGCTGCAGTAATACCGGAACCTAGTATTAAAATCTTCACTAACATAAATAAAACATGTGGACGGACAGGTATATTATACAACATTTATCCCATCACTGAAGAAACTTCCTTTGCATGTAAAACAGAACGTCACCCTTACATTTTTTTCAAGATCAGCCTGGATTATTGGATGAACATCCATAAATTTAGTCTAGGTCTGACCTGCTTTGCCCTTCTAGAGGTGGGAGGTACATCATGACGACAGGTATTGTCAAGGCTCATAATGGTATCATGCCTAACTTGCTTTTTGATTCCACTGATCCTATGATCCTATGATCAGTTAACAAAATTTGAATAAATAACCTGACATTTTATCTGTCTGAATAATAAAAATACCAATCGTTGAGCGAAAAAACTTTATACACAGCAAAGCTTTCAGGCAAAACCCTTCTTCAATACTTAACACAAATACACTGAAAAGCAATATGCTTTAAATAGGAGCATAATTGGTCATATGACAGCAGCCAAAATCATATGATCAAAAACAAAACATAAACAAAGTATTGCAACAATTAAAGCAACAGTTCATTCATTATTTTTTATACAACTAGAAGAAATGTTCAATGAATTTTTGGCATGTGGATATGATCGAGATATGTTGATAGGATTGAAGGATTATGTAGTGCTTAATAGAGAAACTATATATAAACCTTTCTTTAAGAATGTTTTTTCTGCCCGTCATTCCATTTCTGATTCGAGTAGTAGTATCCATAGTACGGATAAGATTAGATACGTTATGACCTTTGGTAATAGAACATATTCAGTTAAATGTATTATAGAGAGGAATTGGCCAGTGTTGATGGCTTCTCCGGATATTAATAGACTTTTGGGTGCTAAACCATATTTCTCATATAGGAATATGAGAACTATTAAGAGTCGGATATGCTATAAGGATTTTAATTATAGATTGGATGTAAATGAATATACTTTTACTCGTTTTGGTACATTTAAATGTTTTAAATGTTCTTGCTGTGTGGATGTAGCTAATAACCCTAATTATGTCTATATTCACCCCATTACGAATAAGGGCTATGAGTTTAAATCTGTAGCGAATTGTGGTAGTACTAATGTTGTTTATTTGGCTATATGTGTGGCCTGTCCTTCATTTTATGTAGGGAAGACCACACGTAAGCTGAAGGATCGAATAAGCGAACACAAATCTGAGATTAGAAGGGAGAATGAAAATAATGCTCTATTTAAACACATTAGACTACATGGGGATGACCATTGTTTTAAATTTAGGGTTATAGATATGGTTACTCCCTCTGGGAGGGGTGGGGATATTAATAATGCTTTAGAGATTAAAGAGTATGAGTGGATACTCAGACTGGCGGCTGATTGTACGCCAGGGTTGAATTCTGCTGTTAGTCTGAAACCAATCTTAGTGAAGTTGCATCATATTGTCTAGTTATATTTATGTCAGCAGACTATTACCAGCCTGTCACATGCATTTTACCTCTTTTAACTGTTGGCAGTTACATAGACCGAAAGTCTGTTATTTCAGACAAATAATGACTTCTGAACAGATGTCATTTAGTACTGAATAAAACTCTTACACGTCTACAGCTAGTCAGAGCCAGACTGTGATTTCAAGAACCCTTATCACCAGATGTACATTGAAAGAAAATAGTTTATAAAAGGAAGTGAAACTGCAATTGCAAAAGAGATAATTGCAAAGCAACAAATTGCTAAAATAATCAGCAACACAGATGTAGAAGTAATACTTATTCTAAATAAGAAATGCAGCATTTTCTTGAAAGACCCATTTTAAGGCTGGTTGAACTTTTTTGGCATCAGCAAATGTGTGAATAGTTTTTTTCTAACTTTTGTTTCACTGTTGTGACCTTGTTTTTAGTGGGTTCTGTTCCCAGTATAACCAACCTGGTTATTCATTTTATTGATATTTTTTGAGCACCCCATAGGTTTAGCACACAAAAATTCAAATTCAACCTATGTCTAACAAATTAAATTTTGATTTCACTCTGGTCAGTACCATACATCTCAACTGTACAGATTTTAGCAGAATGTACAGAGTTTTGTCTCATATTTTTGTTGTGTTCCTCCTAAAATCTCTACTTTCCTGGCAAATAGTTGAGGATTGAATTCATTAACTAATGACAAATATTTGAGTTTAAGACTCCACATCCTTCAGAAAATCCATGCTAATGCAAGATCTATCATTATATCAACTTTCGAAGTTTGTAAGAGCAATATTTAAAATCTGTCCCTATTTGTCCCCCCATCATTTTAGGGTTTGTCCAGAGGTTTTGCTCCAAGAGGTTGAGAGGTATGGTTGGTACGTGCATACCTAACAAGTGAATGACTAAGGTGAATTTGTGCCTGCCAGTAGTACATATAAGTGTGCTGACATGTTTTACTGAGATGCAAGTATTATATTAACACAGTACAGCAGCTTTTCTCCTGTTAGGCAATACTAATGCTGTCCCAGGATATGGTTAAAAAATAAGCCATGTGTGATCTTCTCCATAGGAAACACTTTACTACATGTTATAAAATAAGGCTAAAAATTGAAGAGCCATGTTTGTTTAAAAGCAGTCAGGGGATTGTTCAGTATTACATAGCACACTGCACAGACTACATGATCATAAACCATATCACACAATAAAACTTATTTCTTCAGCAGCTCAGGACTCTAAAATCCTCTCCATTCAAATTACATCGCCTATTACACTCATAGAAAATGAACCAAATGTACAAAGATACCTATTGGGGAATTAATGTTTTCCGGTGGAGTATTAATGTACAGGTGTCACCCAGTAAAAACAAGTAGGGTGGTATTCATAGTACCAGGATTTGCTACTACTTAAGAATGAACCTGAAAGCTACCCTAAAAATTATAGACCAATAACTTGCCTTCCGATGACGTATAAACTATACACTGGAATTGATGCCAACAGAGTTTATAGTCATTTAGAAGAAAACTCAGTTATGGCAGTAGAACAAAAGGGCAATAAAAGAAAGTCATATGGAACAATGGATCATTTGCTGTTAAATAAAGTCATAGTGAAGAACTTTAAAAAGGGGAAGAATCTAAGTATGGCATAGACTGACTGCAAAAAAGCATTTGATAGTATCCCACATTCGGGGATAAAATAGTGCTTAAAAATGTATAAGATACACCCTGCACTGATCAACTACATTACAGTGACCATGAAACAGTAGCAGACCACTTTGCAATTAAGCCATGATAAAGGACAAATTATTATCCCAGGGATAAAAATTTAAAGGGGGATATTCCAGGGTGACTAGCACAGCTGCTATTCTGTCTTGCCCTTAGCCCATTAAGCTGTCTACTTAACAGCTTAGGCCATGGTTATAATTTGGCTCCCGGAAAACAACTAAATATAAAGACTTCCTATCTTCTCTTTGACGACAATTTAAAATTGTATAGCTCATCAGATGAAGAAATGAAAACACAACTGCAAGCTGTCAAAACCCTTTCAGACGGTATAAGAATGTCATTTGGTCTTGATAAATATGCAAAAGCAACCTTTAAAGCAGCAAAACTGCAGCACCAAGAAAACATCAGTTTTGGACAAGAATGTGATATAAAAGAACTTGAGCAAGAGGGAGTTTATAAATATTTGGGAACTGATGAAGGATCAACAATAAAACATGAACAAATGTGAATAAAACTTAGAAAAGAATACTTTAGATGACTTAAATTAATTCTGAAAACAGTGTTGACATATAGGAACAAAATTCAAGATATAAACCAATTTGTTCTTCCTGTCCTAACTTACAGTTTTGGAGTGATTGACTGGCCCCAAAACATGTTGGGTAGATTAGACAGGAAAACAAGAAGGATGCTTCATGCTCACCAAATGATTTATAAAAATCACCATATACCAAGATTATATATTCCCCATTCCGAAAGAGGGATGGCCCTCCTTGAAATTGATTGCATGTATAGATCTGCAATCGTGGGACTACACACATATCTGGTGACCTCACAAGACCCAAATGTAGTGAAAGTTTTGAAACATGAGGAGAATAAATCTAAGATGACTTCTCTGCTTAATCTAGCAGAGCATATCAGTGTCAAGCAGGAATGGAAATTAAACCAGAAGTTCATAAAAATCAGGCAGCAACTGAATGTGCCAAAAAAAACAAAAGAAAGAATATAAGGTGAAGGACCATATGAGAAGGCAAGAAATGTGAAAAATGCATAAATATAGTTGCAAGTATAGAAAACCTCTGGAAGAACCTCATGTTGATCAGGATCAAAAGCAGGAATGGTTAAGGAAAGGCAAATTCAAACCAAGAGGTGAAAGGTTAATATTGGTAGCCCAAGATAGTTGGTTACATACACGTTGGTTTACAAAGTCCATTAAACATGTGGGAGAAACAGACAAATTTAGAACTGGAAACAGTCGCACACCTTGTTGTTGGTTGTGACATACTTATGGCAGACAGACTGTATACTGAAAGGCATAATAATGTGGAAAGGCTGTTGCACTGGGGATTATGCATACATTATGGTATTGAAGTGGCTGAAAAACACTGCAAACATGAGCCACAAAGTATCATAGAAAAGGAAGATGTCTACATCACATAGGATCACTCATTACCAACAGTTCAAAAGACAGATGTTAGAAAACTGGATATAGTAAGACAAAAGTAGCACTGATAATTGAAATCACCACACCCAGTGACTGCAGTATCTTGTGTACAGAGATACACAAAGTTATAAAATATCAGGATTTACAGGCAGAAATGAGAGCAATGCAGAAGAAAGATACCCAGACAATTCCAATAGTGGTAGGAGAAACAGGTTTTATACAAAAGAATCTACAATCATATTGAGATATGTTACCAATACATGTAACGTAGCCCCATTTGAATTGCAGAAGGAGTCATTACTGGACACATTGTGGGTGTTGCGAAAAGCACTTCAGGATGACATCAGAGAGTGAAACAATACTGACTTCATGAACTTTAATTGTACTTTGAGTTAGAAATGGGGTCCATTCCTGTCACAGTATTAGAAACCCAAAAGACTCAGAGAAATAAAAGTTATTTCTTTAGCAGCTCAGAACTATAAGCTCCTCTCCTTTCACCTTAGATCTTCCATTACAGATATAGATAATGAACAAAATGTACAAAGACACCCTATTGGGGGAATTAACTTTTTCCAATGGGGTATTAATGTACAGGTGTCACCCAGTAAAAAAACAAGTAAGTTGGTATCATAGTACCAGGTTTTGCACTTATGTAGTGGTTATCTTTGAAGAGTGCTGCTATGCCTATATGCAAATATAGTAATCACAGGTTACTCGTGCTAAGGATTTTGATAAACATGCCTATTTCTGTCAAAGTATAAAGTACCTGAATTTGACTGTCAAGTATATACAAAGTACTAATTGAAAACTTTAGACATCATTTGACTTCATATGTACTTGGATATCGGGACCTTAGACATCGTTTGACTTTGTATGTACCTGGATATCAGGACCTTAGACATTGTTTGACTTCGTATGCACCTGGATATCGGGAAGAACGTGATTCTGGGCAGTAATAATTGGAAGAGTGATAGTAAACAGCAGATAGCACAGCTTTTATTATTAATTTGCGTCTTTCGGCTTTTCCCGGTTAATGGTCGCCACAGCGGAACTCCGGTCTGCTAATGTTTGGTAGTTGATTTTTATGTGCCGAGTTGCCAGCCCTGACACACAACCTTCAACAAAGGTATGCCCATTCACGCATATCTCCACACAGAAGACACACTAGCTGAGAATCGAACCGGACAGCGTCTTACTGTGAGGCGACAACGCTACCGCAGCACCACCTATTTTTTTAAAAATAAAGAGATTTAAAATGTTTTATATAGGGGCATCCTCATTTGGACACCCTGATGGGTTTCTTAAAAGAATGGAAAGGGGGAGATAGGAAAGACTGAAAAAGGGAGAAAGTAACAAACAAGTGAACAATGCAGGAAAACATCAAAAGGGTTTTGCTGGAGGACCTGGGAGGGGAGGCATACTATGTTTTTGTCTAGGGTAGACTTGCCCTATATTTATTTATTTATTTTAATATAAGACAGTAGTGTGGATGGGAAGTATGTAAGAGGGTATAAGAGGGAGAATAAAGGAAGGAAGGGTATGAGGAGGATTGCAGCAGAACAGATGTCTCCAGTCCATAAGACCTCAAACATTTCCACTTCCTGATGAAGTCACAGCGGAGAACCTTGATGTTGAGAGGACATTGGTTTGTAGTGGCATGGTTGTTGGAGCCAACCTGGACAGCAAGTCTTCTACGCACTGAAGAGAAGCCTCAATTGACTGAAGACATCTGCCCACAACCTGCTCCACCATGTCTTCAACCAAATCCAGGAACCCTTTTCACTGAGGCTTGTAAGGCTCCCATGTACCAGGATGCCTGCAGAACCAAAGCCACCACCCTGACCCACAGAGGGCATCTGTGGATGAGCAGAGGGTGAACATTCCCCAACCTGGCAGGCTCGCAGCTTGGCTGCCCTTGAGGAATTTTGATCTTCAAAAAAATAAATAGGGAGAAAAGAAAATATAGAAGGACAAAGGGATGCAATATTAAAATATAAGAAAAGGAGAGAAAAGGGGAATGGGAGACCAGAAAAAAATACGCACAATAAATTCACACATAATGTTAGGCATCATTCAAATTATTATTATCAATCAATTTTATTTTTATTACATCTTTATTGAACTTAAATAAAATGTATGGGAAATGCTTATGCATACATGGGAACAGTTAATGTATTTCTGTCAAGTCTTGGTGGTGTTTACATTTACAGTATACTGACAGTGACATAAGAAATGACAAAACATTTAATATTTCTGTCTGATATGGCTTTGGTTGCAATACTGTGCAGAAAGTACTTTAATCCTTCTATTACCATTCTTTATATATACTCTTGCAGTCAAAGACAGAAATGAGCATGTATTACTTGGCAATTCTTTTTTTTTTTTTTAATAGCAAGGGTTTATCCATAATTACCAGCATCCGCAACCAATCTGTTAAGTCTGCTATGCTGCTGATTAGATACAGAAGACATAAAACCTTTGTTGTTTACCTGTCACTCACCTTTTTTTTTCCACACCATTTCTGCCATGACTACTAGTTCTCTGCAAGGCATTTCAATTACTGTTGCACTTGCTTAGTATATTTGTTTATTTATTTAAGCATTTATTCACATCTGAATTCTTGTAGTGTACCAATATTTCCTTTAATACAAGTTGAAATAGCAGGAGTGCATCTTCCTTTAAAGTGATGCTGTCTGGAATCTTACTAATCATTTTCAGTGTTGGTTCTACTTTCAGTGTTATGGTTTGCATCCCTAACTTCTTCGCAAGTTGTACACACATTTGAAATCTAACAATTGAAAGGAAGTTTCCACTTCCTTTTTATTCAGCCTTCATTAAATAAAACATAATACTGTTATCGATGGATGTGATACATTTACTTCAAGACAATAATGTGTGCTTTGATAAATTTCTGCTTAATAAATGTAAGCATATAATGGGGTGTTTAAAAATGTATACAAAAGTAATATGACTGGCCATCTCTCACTAAACTATGTGCTGGTCATTCAATTGACACGGCAACCTCCACCCCTGTACCCCAACCTCCACTCTGACTAGGATGTGGCACCTGAGTTCAGTCATCTTGTACGTGCAGTTAATATTGTGGAATAAATTGTCTTATATAGTTATCATACTAATAAATATTTTATGGCCTCCACAAACAAAATAATTTCTTTACAAAAATGGTCTGCATGTACTTCAACTAACTTCTACTAACTAAGGTAATAACTAGTGTAAATAAAATTATCTGGCAAAGCAAATATTTTTTGTTTGTGTATAAATACATACATTGTAAGTGTACTTATGTAAATGTACTATACAGACTTGCATATATATCTTTATTCATAAATATACATTTATATTTATACACATTATATTATCACATAAAAGTTTTATGTTTGTATACTAATTCAGTTCTATATGCCGGGGTGGTACAGCGGTAGCGTTGTTACCTCACAGCAAGAGGTTCTCCCGTTCAATTCTCGGCTGGGCTTGGGAGTGCCTTCTGTGTGGAGTCTGCATGTCCTCCCCACGGTTGCATAGCATTCGAAAGACATACGTGCGTAAATGGGTGTGCCTTTGTTGATGGTTGAGCGTCGAGCGGGCACCTCGGCGTTCTGTAAAAATCTACTGCCTATCATTAGCGGACCAGAGTTCCGCTGTGGCGACCCCTTACCGGGAAAAGCAGAAAGACAAACAACAAAATACTAATTCAGTTCTATCTACATATATGTTTTCTTTTACATTTTTATAATAGCATTATAGACACATATTTGCAGTTACACTTATTTCTTCTAGCAAATACCTCCAGTTATGCAACCATCTCATAGTTTATTTATCATCATCTTCTTTCAGCTGTTCCCATTAGGGGTCGCCACAGTGGATCACCTGTTTCCATTTCTTCCTGTCCTCTGCATCCTGCTCTGTCATACCAACCACCTGCATGTCCTCTCTCACCACATCCATAAACCTTATCTTAGGCCTTCGTCTTTTCCTGTTACCTGGTAGCTTCATCCTTAGCATCTTTTTCCCAATATACTCAGCATCCCTCCTCAGCACATGTCCAAACCAATGTAATCTTGCCTCTCTGGCTTTGTCTCCAAACCTTCCAACCTGGGCTAACCCTCTAATATACTTATTCCTAATCCTGTCCACCCTTGTCACACCCAGTGCAAATCTCAACATCTTTAACTCTGCCACATCCAGCTCAAACTCCTGCCTTTTTGTCAATGCCACTGTCTCCAACCCATATAACATAGCTGGTCTCACTACCCTCTTGTAGACCTTCCCTTTCACTCTTACAGGTACTTGTCTGTCACAAATCACTCCTGCCACTCTTCTCCACCCACTCCATCCTGCCTGTACTCTCTTCTTTACCTCTCTTCCACACTCACCGTTACTCTGAACTATTGACTCCAAGTATTTAAACTCATCCACCTTCACCACCTCTACTCCTTGCATCCTCACCATTCCTCTATCCTCCCTCTCATTCACACACATATATTCTGTCTTAGTCCTGCTGACATTCATTCCTCTTCTCTCTAGAGCATATCTCCATCTCTCCAGGGACTCCTCCACCTGTTCCCTACTCTCACTACAGATCACAATGTCATCTGCAAACATCATAGTCCATGGGGACTGCTGTCTGATCTCATCTGTCATCCTGTCCATCACCATTGCAAATAAGAAAGGGCTTACAGCTGATCCTTGATGTAATCACACCTCCACCTTAAATGCATCCATCACTCCCACCGCAGACCTCACCACTGTCACACTACCCTCGTACATATCCTGTACCACTCTTACATACTTCTCAGACTCTCCTGACTTCCTCATACAATACCACAACTCCTCTCTAGGCACCCTGTCATATGCTTTCTCTAAGTCTACAAAAAACACAATGCAACTCCTTCTGACATTCTCTGTACTTCTCCATCAACACTCTCAGAGCAAACATTGCATCTGTAGTGCTCTTTCCCGGCATTAAACCATACTGCTGTTCACTAATCATCACGTCCCTTCTTAACCTAGATTCCACTACTCTTTCCCATAACTTCATGCTGTGACTGATCAGTTTAATCCCTCTGTAGTTACTACAGCTCTGCACATCACCCTTATTCTTAAAAATCGGTACCAAAACACTTTTTCTCCATTCCTCAGGCATCCTCTCACTTTCTAAGATTTCATTAAACAATCTGGTTAAAAACTCCACTGCCATTTCACCTAAACAGCTCCATGTTTCCACAGGTATGTCATCTGGGCCAACAGCCTTTCCATTCTTCATTCTCTTCATAGCTATCCTTACTTCCTCCTTGCTAATCCATTGTACTTCACGATTCACGATCCCTACATCATCCAACCTTCTCTCCCTCTCATTCTCTTCATTCATCAACCCCTAAAAGTACTATTTCCATCTCCTCAACACACTCTCCTCGCTTGTGAGTATGTTTCCCTCATTATCCTTTATCACCTTTACCTGCTGCATATCTTTCCTAGCTCAGTCCCTCTGTCTAGCCAATCGGTACAGGTCCTTTTCTCCCTCCTTAGTGTCCAACCTTTCATACAACTCTTCATATACCTTATCCTTAGCCTTCGCCACTTCTCTCTTTGCCATGCACCTCATATCCTTATACTCCTGTCTACTTTCTTCATCTGTCTGGCAATCCCACTTCTTCTTTGCCAACCTCTTTGCCTGTATACTCTTCTGTACTTCCTCATTCCACCACCATGTCTCCTTGTCGTCCTTCCTCTGTCCTGATGTGATACCAAGCACCTTTCTAGCTGTCTCCTTTACTAGCTCTGCTGTAGTTACCCAGCTATTTGGTAACTCTTCACTGCCACCCAGTGCCTGTCTTAACTCATCCCTGAACTCCATCTCACAATTACCCTTTTTCAATGTCCACCATTTGATCCTTGGTGCTGCCCTCACACTCCTCCTCCTCTTCTTGATCACCAACGTCATCCTACAAACCACCATCCTATTCTGCCTAACTACACTTTCTCCGGTCACCACTTTACAGTCTCCAATCTCCTTCAAGCTGGCCCTCCTACATAAGATATAATCCACCTGTGTGCATCTTCCTCCACTCTTGTATGTCACCCTATGCTCCTCCCTCTTGTTAAAATACGCATTCACCACAGCCATGTCCATCCTTTTAGCAAAATCCACTACCATCTGACCTTCTGCATTCCTTTGTTTAACACCATACCTACCCATCACTTCTTCATCCCCTCTGTTCCCTTCATCAACATGCCCGTTGAAATCTGCTCTAATCACCACTCTCTCACCCTTGGGTACAGTCATCACCACTTCATCCAATTCACTCCAAAATTTTTCTTTCACGGTAGTGGTGCTGCGGTAGCACTGTCGCCTCACAGCAAGATGTTGTCCCGTTTGATTCTTAGTTAGAGCGTCTTCTGTGTGGAGGCATGCGTGAATGGGCATGCCTTTGTTGAAGGTTGTACGTCAGGGCTGGTAACTCGGCATGTAAAAATCCACTACCAAACATTAGCAGACCGGAGTCCCGCTGTGGCGACCCCTAACCGGGATAAGTCGAAAGACAGAACAATAACATCCATTGCACATCCAACCTGTGGAGCATATGCACTAACAACATTCATCATTACACCATCAATTTCCAGCTTCATAAACATCACTCTATCCGACACTCTTTTCACCTCCAAAACACTCTTCGCATACTGTTCCTTCAGAATAACTCCTACGCCATTTCTCCTTCCATCCACACCATGATAAAACAATTTGAACCCATCTACGATACACATAGCCTTACTCCCCTTCCATCTGGTCTCTTGCACACACAATATACCAACCTTCCTTCTGTCCATCATATCAGCTAGCTCTCTCCCAATACCAGTCATACTGCCAACATTCAAAGTTCCAACCCTCACTACCACAGTCCTAGCCTTTCTCCTCTCTACCTGCCTACGGCCATGCCTTCCGCCTCTTCTCTATCTTATAGTTTATTTATAAACCTATGTTTAATATGACCGAAAAAAATGTACTTACTATAAAACTCTGGCCTTCTAGTTGTCATCTGATTTACCCACTCACCCAGCTGGTCAGGCCTACACCTCCGTAGTTCATCATACTTGTGTCTGCAAAGGTACCAAGTAGGTAATTAGGCACTCCTGGATCTTATCCTGGCATGAATCACTCAAAAGGTAGAGCTTAATTTTGGTATCCTTGTCACACCAGCTCAGAGTCCAGTCTTGGGCCTTCACAGGTGCTGCCATCATTAGAAGATCCAGTACCAAAATGAGGAAAGTATGAGCAGGGCTGTGGTTCACAGATTTAGGACCACTCTATCTAGGGTGTGAAATCACCCTAACCATGCCCAGTTAACCAGCAGGGGCATTAGACCTGGTACTATTATTATTGGCAAGTTTGGTTTAACCAAAAATGTTTTGTCACCTAAATGTATTTTTAAAGGAATACATTCAAATTGCATTTTTATGTTGGATAAAAGTCATTGCTGAAATCATCAGTTTTTTTTTGGGGGGTGGCAGGGTGCTTTTACAGAAATAAATATTCCTTTTTGTGTCAGTATGAACCTTTAGTAAATGTTAAGTGCTTTGAGGTACTAAGGTGTGCCAGATAATGTTAAATGGGCAGACATTATGCTTCATGGTTATGCAAACTCATATGCATATGACTCCATCTTGCCACTTCTAAATATTTTACGCTTAGAGAACAACAGAGGTTATCTGCACATTCCTTCAGTATTCTGGAGATTGCTGGCAATGTCTGCAGACTTTACTCTTATCCCCATTGTGTTCATGTGAATCTAAGGCCATGTTTAACTACCTGAGGCCTTATTACATGGATGTGCTGCCTTACATATTTGCATATTACTGTGATTCACACAGATAAGCATAAAAGAGCCTAATTTGACTACAAAATGCTCAGATGACCCTAAAATTATGCAAATAAGTTTAACACTGTCATATTAATTTGTGATTACACAAGTTAGGTGGCAAATGACTTAGGAACCAGGGATTTTTTTTTTAAATAAGCAAAAATAATAGAAATATTGCAAGTTAATATGAAAGAGTTCAAAATGATATAAATTATTGAATGTATTAAATATTGATTTACTGATATGGACATATTACAATGACTTAAGTGAATATCAGAAAACTGTAATTTCTAAATGGAAATTCATTACAGTAGTGGTGGAAATGCACAGCAATCACTGAGAAAGTAATTTATGAAGTGATTTAATTGTGAAGTACTGAAGTGTCAAAGATGTTTTGTTGATTCAATGTATGTGTCGTTACTGGGAAATTTCTGAAGGTCACTGCTGAATGATAACTGACAGTATTATGAATACAGGAACGAGGCAGGGAAAGACTGGATCTGTTAGCAAACTGCTTTTGCCTTAGTATTGTGAATGCATTCATGATGGTGCAAACGGTAGTTCAACACAGCTTTCCTTGGCTAGAAAGAGAGTCTGCATGTATGCGTGTATATCTAATTATGGGTTTTGTGGCAGGTACTTCGTTTGTGATGAAGGTAGTCATGTTTTTATTGTTGTGCAGATACAAAACAATGTAACAGATCACCCATTAAAGCTCTCCAGGTTGGACATTAGAGGGAAATAACTGACCTTGCAGGGCTATCGTCCCATAGCCATACTCCCCCCTCACAAAAATGTTAGAAAAATGCATCCACAACCAGCTCATAAACCACTTCCTTAACAATAACCTCCTTTCCAACTCTCAGCATGGTTTCAGGCCTAAGCACAGTACCAGCACTCCCCTCCTAACGTTCACTAACACCATCCACCACCTGATGAATGAAGGCCTGCACATCTCTTCCATATTCATTGACATTTCTAAAGCCTTCAACACCGTATCCCACCAGCTTCTACTAAACAAACTATCTTCCTACAGCTTTAGTTTATCCTATCTAACTTGGTTCTACAGCTATCTTTCCAACCTTCATCAGGCTACAAAGTGGGAAACTCTCTTTTCCCCCTACTCCCCATCTCTGTGGGTGTACCCCAAGGGTCCATTCTCAGTTCACTTCTCTTCATCATATTCACAAACAACCTCAGTACAGAAACCCAACATGCCTCCATAGTATAGTATGCAGATGATGCTACACTTATCTATTCAGCCCCCTCACCTCAAGAATTCCAACTAAAAATGCAGTCTTCTTCTTTTCAGGACATTGAATCCTACCTCTCTCAACTCGTTTTAAATCCCAACAAAACAAAAAAAAATCAAAGTTTTCAGTAACAAAAAACTCAACACTTCCCAGCCCCCTCTATCAATCATCTCTACAAATGGTACCAATATCGCCCCCACTAACCACACTAAAATTTTAGGTGTTACCATAAATGACAACCTCACATTGGACATACATATTGCCCAAACCATCAAAAAGTCCACATCAAACTAGGTACCCTTTACAGAGCCAAACCATTTCTAACTTCCAATGCCAGGCTAGCACGCAACACAACTTCTATCTACCCTTCTCTACAGCTGTCTCATATTTAGTAACCTTTGAAAATCTGACCTCAACAATCTAGAATCATGTTTCCACCAGATTGCTAAATTAGCTACAAATCTCCCACACAGATCCCACCACTGCTCAGCTCTTTCTATATTAAACTGGCTAAAGCTCTCCAAACTTCTATCTCTGAATCAGCTATCCTTAGCCCGTAAAATAATCCACCATCCCAACAACTGCCCTGCCATCTCCTCTTTAGTTCAACCTAATACTAATAGCAGATCCCTCAGATCTTCCAACAAACTCCTACTAAAGGTATCCAACTCCCACAATCAACATGGCAACTCCCTCTTTTCACACAAAATAGCCAAACTCTGGAACACCCTTGCAGACACAATAACAAAAAATCCAGTACATGACCAATTCAAATCACTCTTAAAGGAACACCTTATAAAACACTGGCTGTGCTCCTGCCACTCCCCAGGTTAATCTATCTCCCCACTCCTCGTCTTCCTCTCTCACCTTACCTTCTAACTTTATCCTACATACTATCTAGTGTTTTGCTCATCTGTACTGTAATTGTACAGTCCTACAGATTGTATTTTATCTACTGCCACTTGGCTGGTACTGCAACAGTAATTGTACAGTTCTACTGATTGTATTATATTTACTGCTACTTGATTGTGTTGTACTATTGTGGAGTTTTTTCTCCCTGGGTCTTCAGTATTTAACAGAACCTTGCATTGTACTATCTCTTGATGCTGTAAATAATTCTATTGTACTAATGTTTGCTGTTATTATGTTATTGTTTGTTGTCTGCATTACTGTGGAGCTTTTTCCCCTGGGTCTTCACTGAAAACGGGCCTCTGGCCCAGTCGGACATACCCAGTCGACAAATGTAATAAATAAATAAATAATGTCTGAGCATTTTGAATCTGCCTTTCCCTAAATAGCTGTACTTCTCAGTTTTAATTAGACAAAAATAAGTAAATAAATAAATTAATAAACAGACTTTATAGTATCTATATCTATGTGGGTGCATGCATGCACATGTATGGTGTGTGTATGTGTGCGTATTTGTGAATGTTGCCTTGGACTGCAACATTCTTCTGAATTCTGCCATTAGCATGTAGTTCTACATATTTTTGAGAATAAAAGGATATTTCACATCTTAAGGTTCAAGTATTTGGCATTTATGCATAAGAAAGTGAGTAACCCAATAACTAAGAAATACAAAACGACAATTTATAATTGCTCTGCAAGAAACAACTGCAATTAAAAATCTTCTGTGTGAAACTGAATACTCGTAATTTATTTACAAGTATATAAAAAGTATGCTACTCAAGGAACATTGTTTTTATTTGTTAATTTAATTGTAATTTTAAAATGACCCAGAAGAAGTCTTCAGTTTTTCTGTAAACATAGTAGCCATACTAGTAGTAACGGATTACCAGTTCTGTTTGAGCATGGTTGCCTTCGTGACAAAGTTAGTACATTGATGAATGCTCACTATGTAGCCACCCTTCCTAGTATTTTTATTAGCCTAGTATATGCTAAAAATAGCTGGTGCATAAACTAGCAGATACTAGCAACTGAAACTCTATAACGGCTTTATGTGACCAATATATGAGAAACTTTCCATCAGTAACAAAAAAAAAAAAAAACATGCATTAAATATATGTATCACTTAAACCAGCTACCAGTCAGAATTAATCTTTATCCCATTTTATGTGATGCATTCCATCTATATTTTTTCTCATTAACTGCTGTACTACTCTAGTCCTTCACTAATTCAAATAAATTTCACGCATGCTGCAAATGCATGTTACTGTTATGCTTTTCAAAACAGAATGATGAAAAATCCCTCTTAATGGTATCCAGGACCACATGCCTAGTAACTACCTATGAATCTATAAGCACACTGTTGCTCATGATTACTCTAGAGCAGAACTGTATTCTGTTTTCAGTGAATACAATTCACATTATTTTATGTTTCGCTACAACCTTGTTCACAAACTGAAGTAATTTATACTTACTGCATGTCTAGTAATGCCCATTACACTATTTATGAGTGTGCTTCAAATGTAAGTACTGCCCCCTACTGGTGGAGGAGCAAAGCATCCACCAGTATCAGTGGTGACAGGTTTGAAGGTTTGACTTACAACCCACATATCAAAAGGTCACAGTTAGGAGTAGTAGCAGAAATTATAGAAACTCCTCCCACTAGAGACCAAGATAATAATACTGATTGGCCTACGGTCAGCAAGCAGTGACAGCATAGGGTATTAAGTAAAATATAAATAGGAGCTTGATGTGATATGCGTATGTCATTACACATGTGCACTGGGAAGGTTATGGTAATAATAATGCAACCAGAATGTCGTTATCCCTAGATGCCTTTAACCTGTATCATGTCCATGGATAATGCTATACTGACATCCTCAGGTATTTGTTCCTTTAAGAGAGTGGACCCACAATGCCACAGAAAATACCATGTTATTAGCCAATAATAATACATCATTGTATGTGGTGTGAATGGGTTGACTGGGATTGGTATAACTCAGAGACGGAGTAGAAATAAATCTGTACAATTTCCTGCTAAGTGTGACAGTATCTCTAAATGTAATTAAATATGTGAAACTGTATCTAAACTACAGGTTTAAGGCAATTTCCTTCTCCGTGAGGAGGAACCTTCTACCTAAACTGTTTCCCCAAAAAATGAAAATACCCATTTTCATTTCAACAGGTAACTTACACATTTTATTACTGTTATACTGGTACTGATAATACATGGTTTATTCTTCATCCTTTTAAAGTCACTCATACATCCTCTCTTTACAAAGGAAAGTATACACACATAGCTAAAATTCAGCAAGAAAACATTAGACTGACCTGTGAATCTAGTCTCCAAGAAAGGTGAACAAAATGGTAAAGTGGAGGAACGCAAGACAGATCAGCTCAAGCAACAACAAACAAGCAGAACTCCACAACGTCAACTACTTTAATAAAAAAACAAAGCTTTCAGATAAGATATCCTTCTTCAGTGTTTTACAAAAAAGTATATAAAACCCAGTATTTTTAAGGAACATGGTTGTTTCACTGCCAGATGAATTGAGACTCTCTGTGAGCTTTTAGAACTGGTATTGCAAAATAACATTTTTACCTTTAATAAACAAGTATACCATCAGATATGAGGAACGGCTATGGGTACTGCAATAGCCAATACATATTCCAACTTAACATTAAGTAAACTGGGAACAAACAAATGTATATGGTGAAACTAATGTGTATGCATCTAATATTTTATTTTATAAATGCTTTGTGGACGATATTTGTTTGGTTTGGCATGGTAGTGATGGAGAATTGTACAACTTTTTAAATTATTTGAATAGTACGGTTGAATTCTTAAAGTTTGAAATGACCTTTTCTGATATTCATTTGAATTTTCTGCATGTTGGGCTACATTTGACAGACTTTGGATTGGAAACCTGTATATATAAGAAGGATGTACAAGTGAATAAATATTTGCACAAGAACAGCATGCATGCAAAAAGAACTTTTAAAGGTGTTGGTAAGAGTCAGTACCTGCGGGCTAGTAGGCTAAATACAAAAATGGATGTTTGTGACATACAAGTGAGGGAAATGACAAATGATTTTTTTAGAAAGGGGTTATAATGTTAATGAGTTGGAAACAGTAAGAAATGACACGAAGCAATTGAGAAATTCGAGGGCTAGACCCTACTTTTCCAGCTATGAAGGTGTCTCTACCACTAGTTGTAATCTGGGTTCCACTCAACCTTTGAGATACCTGATGACTTTTAGTAGGGCTAGTGAACCAATAGAGAGAATTATTAAAAATAATTGGGACATTTTGAAGGCCATACCTGGCCATGAGAACTGGCTCCCAAATAAACCCCTGTTTACATATCGAAATTGTGATAATTTAAAAAAGTTATTATGCTATAAGGATTTTACCTTTAATAAAAAACATGACCCTGTATTCAATAAAAGGGGAACTTTCCCATGTCATAACTGTGCATGTTGTTCTAGTATTAATCAATCTACATAATTTGTACATCCCATTAGTGGTAGAAAGTATACCTTTTGCTGTACTGCTACCTGTAATACATCCTCT
>NC_056741.1:265091158-265098658 GCF_019279795.1 Protopterus annectens | reverse complement strand
AATGAAAGACAAGCACTGGTAGAGTTTTTAATGGAATCTAGAACAGAAGCTGCCATTAAAAAAGGAATAATTAGTACAGCATATAAAATATTGCTTGATAACTGTAAGACTCAATCAGAGGAGATTAGAAAGGATTAGGAATAGAGACGGGATATGCAATTCACAAAGAAAAAATGGGAGGATATATTGTGGTCTCCCAAATATGCAACAAAATCTAGAAGATTTAGGATTTTTGCCTGGAAATGTTTACATAGATATTTGTATATCCCATGCCCCATGTAGACTCCAGAGAATTTTTCCTCAGGTAGACAGTAAATGTTGGAGGTGTGAAGGGGAAGAAAGAGGAAATTGAGAACATATTTTCTGGGAGTGCAGTGAGTTGGAGGACTTTAAGGATTCCCTCCGGAATGCACTGTCGGAGTTGCTGGGTGTGCAGATTGGTCTGATAAGAGAGATGATTTTTCTAAGCTATGATACAGAATCAGAATTGCCTAGACATGGTAAAGTATTGCTTTGTCTAATAATGCTGGCTGCCAAAAAAACAATGACTAGAAAATGGAAAACAAAATCTAAACCAACTATACCAGAAGTTGTGAATATAGTAACAGAGATAAAACAACTGGAACTGAGGTCTTCAGAAAAGAGTAGGAACAAACCACATAGGAAAAAATGGGAATTGTGGGAACAATACATACAAGGGAGGAATGAAGTCTAAAAGGCAGCAAGACTTAAATGAGCTATGTAATGTTTGAGAAAGATTGGGTAGATTATAAGTGATGTATAATGTTTGTAACTGGGAGTGTGTCAGTATGGTTTGTGATGTAAAATGCTTGTGACTAAGATTGTGTTGATGTGGTTTCTTTTCATTATATAAATGTATGATTGCCTGTGTAGTAAATGATGGTTTAATAAAAATGTTTCTTGTTTAAAAAAAGGCAGGAATTTAATAATTTCTGTAATATTGCTTAGGTTATAAGATATATAGCAATATATGTGAAGTATAATGTTTGTTATGTTAATATAGTTTGGTTACTTTTATATGCATGTAATTTGCCTATGTCACAAGTGATAATTCAATAAAGGTGTTTGGTAAAAATAGTCATTGGTGGGCCACCACGGTGGTGCAGTGGTTAGCATTGCTGCCTCACAGCAAGAGGTTCTCCAGTTCAATCCTTGGCTGGGGTGCCTTCTGTGCAGAGTCTGCATGTCCTCCCTGTGGTTGCATGGGCTTCCTCTGGGTGCTCTGGTTTCCTCCCAAAAACATGCTGTAGGTGGATTGGACACTCTAAATTGGCCCTAGGCATGAATGCATGCATGTGTCTGCCTTCTGTGGAAGGTTGGGCACCGGGCTGGCAACTCAACATTGTAACTCCACTGCCGGTCATGAGCAGACAGATGATCTGCTGTGGCAACCCCTAACCAGGAAAAAAAAACAAAAGATGAAGGTAAAAAAAGTCATTGGTATGGAGTAATGTACATTTTCAAGATTTCAGGAAATGAGTGCTGCAAGTTTTTATTTTGGTGCATTTCATCTGTATTATACTTCGATACAAATAACAGCATGCTGTGTATTTTCTGTAACAGTAGACCAAGTAGCTAAAAAGTTAGTATAATTCACCATAAGTTGTGAATCAGAAAATCATAGTAAACTGCAGTGATGTCACAAAGTTAGATGACCTGGAGGTTAATGAGCTACCTCTCTCTCTCTCTCTCTCTATATATATATATATATATATATATATATATATATATATATATATATACATATATATATATATATATATGGGTCCCTTTCAGTAGATCGAATGTTTACAAGTTCGAGCCACATATGGCCCAGATCATAAAAATCGTAAAAGTCCGATCGGACTGAATGGAGATCTCTGTACAGAGTGGAAAGGAAAGGTTTCACATTTCCACAATGTAGTGCGATCTCGGAGTTGGTATATTTAAGTAAGGGGTATGTGGGGGGTGCAGGGGGCATAGCCCCTCTGCTATAGATGTTTAGTTTTGTGTTTTGTTGTTTTATTTGTTTTTACTCCAGTGTCTGAACTTTTACGAGTTCGAACATATGGTCTCAGCCATATGTGGTTCGAACTTGTAAAAGTTCGATCTACTGAAGTAGATCCATATATATATATATATATATATATATATATATATATATATATATATATATATATATATATATATATATATATATATATATTGCTGTAGGTCCTGTGGATAGTATGATCATTACCTTTTCTGTGTAATGTAGTTTCTAGACGTGACGGTCTCTGTTCAGAATTATGATATAAGGGCAACAGCATGCACCTTCTTTCATCTCTGCTGGTTAGTCAAGCTCATGGGAAAGGAATTTCCTTTCTTATGGCTGGCATAAAATTAGATGGTTCAAATTCATGCAGTCTCCAGGCAGGGGTTGATGGAATATCAGCCTGAATCAATATTTCATTGCCTTAAATTCCATGTTCCACTGCCTTTCCTCTAATTGTTTTTAATGTTTTTTTCCTCCTTTCTCGAATGGCAATCTTACAAATACCAATTTGCTTTGGATGCTTAGAGAGTCTGGTATTGTATTTACCTGAAAACCTGAGAAATGTATTTTTTTTATTTTTTTTATGAAACAAGAAAGCATTTCAGATTCTATTTATCGTGGACAATGCATTAAATGTTAATAAAGAATATTACTGTACATTAAACTTGGATCCAATCATTCATTTAATCTCCTTATACCTAATATATCCATGTCAGGATCATGGAGAATCCAGACCCGATGTCAGCACTTAATTGTCTGAAAGCAGAGAAAGAGAGAATCACAGATAGGAAATGAGTCCTTCAAGGGGTTCCTGCTATTTCATTCCCAAATACCATGCACATCTGTGGGCCAGAGACTCTTCAGTTAACCTTTCCATGCCTTTTGAATGTGGAACAAAATTAAGGTAGCTGCATTAGTTCACGTGGATGTAAGACAGACATACAAACTCTGCACAAAATGAGAACTGAAGTGGTGCTTTACATTTTCTTCTGCTAGACTGCTTTTTTTGTTCGACAATAAATTTTGAATTACTTGTCTTAATTGTATTAGCCTGTGGCTTTTGCCTGCATTGAATGACATTATTGTATGGGTCTATATCAGTTCAGAGAACATGCCGTTTGTCGAACTGTTCATACTCAGATGACATTACAGTAAGGATTTGGAAACTTGCCGTTTCCTCTCTGTAGTGTAATCTCGGAGTTACTATACATAATTAGCGGGGGTGAAGTGACCCAGCCCACCACATGAGGGGAATTCAATGAATGGCATGTCCGATGAATTGCTGCTCGTTGAAGTGACGATTCAATGTAGTGATATAGACCTGATTAATTATATGACTGAAACACTACACTGGTGATTAATATGATGTCATTTATAATGGCTTATAATGATGGGTTAACAAAGTCTGTCTTGGTATGTGTATATATGTTTCCGGCAGTAGCACAGAGTTAAGGCTAATGGGCTTTATCCAGTGCTTCTAGGTTTGGTGCATTCATTGTCAATGGCACTGATTAAATTTACAAAAGAGACGATGCTTTTTACAGGGTCATAGGTAAGTACTAGGTTAGCTGCCCTTGTAAGCCTTTTTAAGCCTTGGAATCTCCTCTTTACTACTTGAATTAACCAATCCCATTTGGTGTTAGATTGGTCTTACCCATCCCATGATCAATAATTATATATTACCCCATTGGGAATAACTGGAATACTGAGCATAGATAATATGATTAGACCCATCCATGGGATAAATAATTTAGGAGCTGCGTGTATCCATCAGTAGTACAGAGGACAGTCCTAGTGTAAATTTTCTGTTTCCCATCCATTGATCTAAGCTGAGCTTAAATATGGACAGGGATGAGCTTTGTTTTACATGGACAGGGAGTCTGTTCAAAATCAGCAGCATCTTCAGTAAGATATTTCTTTCCCTCCAAATCATTCTGTTGATGCTACAGAAGAGATTTAGATCCCTAGGCCAAGTATTTCTGATGCCATTTGACTTCCTGATCTGCAATAAATCCATCAATATGAGTCAGAGGATACCTTGTATGCTAGACACAGGTCACCTTGTAGCAGTCTTTAGGATAGTGAGTATATTGATAGGGATTTGAGTCGGTCCACAGAGGACATATTCTTTAGGGTTTGTATCTTTTTAGTAAGGTATCTCTGTGGGCATTCCAGTTGCTGCAAGTGTCTGTAACAGATACATGCCAAGAAAGACATTATACTCAATGACTGGCCTAATGAGGGCTGAGTAAAGGGGGACAATCGCATCCCTAGCTCTAGACACAATACTTTTGTTTATAAGCTGTCCAATATAGTAGGATTTTCTTTTGACAATGAACATGTGGACAAAAGATGGGTCGCTCACTGCCCACATAAGTTCTCAAATCCCAAAGAACTGGGTCGACTCATAAGGAAGTATTTATGATGTGGTAGCTCCCTGGGTTAGATGACTTCCCAAGGGATACAATAATGCATTTTTTGGCATTTAATTTCAGTCCATGATTTTGGCACCAGCTATTTATTTAGGACAAACCTTCCTGTAGGATGACTAAATCATTTGGTGATTCATTGACTGCTCCTAGCTTACAATCATCTGAAAACTTAATCAGCCTTGTTTAATCAGTGATGCTTTACTTGCCAAGCCTTTGACCCACTGTCCTTCAAGGAACTTAATTGCTGCAATCTCACGTATATTCTCTTTCTCCTTATATACTTGTGTGTGTGTGTGTGTGTGTGTGTGTGTGTGTGTGTGTGTGTGTGTGTGTGTGTGTGTGTGTGTGTGTGTGTGTGTGTGTGTGTGTATCATCATCATCTTCTTTCGGCTGTTCCTGTTAGGGGTCACCACAGTGGATCACCTGTTTCCATTTCTTCCTGTCCTCTGCATCTTGCTCTTTCACACCAACCACCTGCATGTCCTCTCTCACCACATCCATAAACCTTATCTTAGGCCTTCCTCTTTTCTTGTTACCTGGTAGCTTCACCCTTAGCATCTTTTTCCCAATATACTCAGCATCCCTCCTCAGCACATGTCCAAACCAACATAATCTTGCCTCTCTGGCTTTGTCTCCAAACCTTCCAACCTGGGCTGACCCTCTAATATACTTATTCCTAATCCTGTCCACCCTCGTCATGCCCAGTGCAAATCTTAACATCTTTAACTCTGCCACATCCAGCTCAAACTCCTGCCGTTTTGTCAAGGCCACTGTCTCCAACCCATATAACATAGCTGGTCTCACTACCCTCTTGTAGACCTTTCCTTTCACTCTTACAGGTACTCATCTGTCACAAATCACTCTTGACACTCTTCTCCACCCACTCCATCCTGCCTGTACTCTCTTCTTCACCTCTCTTCCATACTCACCGTTACTCTGAACTATTGACCCCAAGTATTTAAACTCATCCACCTTCGCCACCTCTACTCCTTGCATCCTCACCATTCCTCTATCCTCCCTCTCATTCACACACATATATTCTGTCTTAGTCCTGCTGACCTTCATTCCTCTTCTCTCTAGAGCATATCTCCATCTCTCCAGGGTGTCCTCCACCTGTTCCCTACTCTCACTACAGATCACAATGTCATCTGCAAACATCATAGTCCATGGGACTCCTGTCTGATCTCGTCTGTCAACCTGTCCATCACCATTGCAAATAAGAAAGGGCTCAGAGCTGATCCTTGATGTAACCCCACCTCCACCTTAAACGCATCCGTCACTCCCACCGCAGACCTCATCGCTGTCACACTACCCTCTTACATATCCTGTACCACTCTTACATACTTCTCTGACACTCCTGACTTCCTCATACAATACAACAACTCCTCTCTAGGCACCCTGTCATATGCTTTCTCTAAGTCTAGAAAAACACAATGCAAATCCTTCTGACATTCTCTGTACTTCTCCATCAACACTCTCAGAGCAAACATCGCATCTGTAGTGCTCTTTCCCGGCATGAAACCATACTGCTGTTCACTAATCATTACGTCCCTTCTTAGCCTAGCTTCCACTACTCTTTCCCATAACTTCATGCTGTGCCTGATCAATTTAATCCCTCTGTAGTTACTACAGCTCTGCACATCACCCTTATTCTTAAAAATCGGTACCAAAACACTTTTTCTCCATTCCTCAGGCATCCTCTCACTTTCTAAGATTTCATTAAACAATCTGGTTAAAAACTCCACTGCCATTTAACCTAAACACCTCCATGCTTCCACAGGTATGTCATCTGGGCCAACAGCCTTTCCATTCTTCATTCTCTTCATAGCTATCCTTACTTCCTCCTTGCTAATCCATTCTACTTCACGATTCACTATCCCTACATCATCCAACCTTCTCTCCCTCTCATTCTCTTCATTCACCAACCCCAAAAAGTACTATTTCCATCTCGTCAACACACTCTCCTCGCTTGTCAGTATGTTTCCCTCATTATCCTTTATCACCTTTACCTGCTGCACATCTTTCCTAGCTCTGTCCCTCTGTCTAGCCAATTGGTACAGGTCCTTTTCTCCCTCCTTAGTGTCCAACCTTTCATACAACTCTTCATATGCCTTATCCTTAGCCTTTGCCACCTCTCTCTTTGTCATGCACTCATCTCCTTATACTCCTGTCTAATTTCTTCATCTCTCTGACAATCCCACTTCTTCTTTGCCAACCTCTTTGCCTGTATACTCTTCTGTACTTCCTCATTCCACTACCATGTCTCCTTGTCATCCTTCCTCTGTCCCGATGTGATACCAAGTACCTTTCCAGCCATCTCCCTTACTAGCTCTGCTGTAGTTACCCAGCTATTTGGTAACTCTTCACTGCCACCCAGTGCCTGTCTTAACTCATCCCTGAACTCCATCTCACAATTACCCTTTTTTAATTTCCACCATTTGATCCTTGGTGCTGCCCTCACACTCCTCCTCCTCTTCTTGATCACCAACGTCATCCTACAAACCACCATCCTATGCTGCCTAATTACACTTCCTCCGGTCACCACTTTACAGTCTCCAATCTCCTTCAAACTGGCCCTCCTACATAAGATATAATCCACCTGTGTACATCTTCCTCCACTCTTGTATGTCACCCTATGCTGCTCCCTCTTGTTAAAATATGTATTTACCACAGCCATGTCCATCCTTTTAGCAAAATCCACTACCATCTGACCTTCTGCATTCCTTTGTTTAACACCATACCTACCCATCACTTCCTCATCCCCTCTGTTCCCTTCACCAACATGCCCATTGAAATCTGCTCCAATCACCACTCTCTCACCCTTAGGTACAGTCATCACCACTTCATCCAACTCACTCCAAAATTTTTCTTTCTCATCCATTGCACACCCAACTTGTGGAGCATATGCACTAACAACATTCATCATTACACCATCAATTTCCAGCTTCATAAACATCACTCTCCATCCATCCATCCTCAACCCCTTTTCTCATTTTACACATGAGGTCGCGGTGTCATTTTAGCAATGACAAT